>NC_088387.1:6005000-6185000 GCF_037993035.2 Macaca fascicularis
AAACTCCTTCAAGTTCCACGAGTGAAGTTCAAACAGGTCATCGATACAAAAAGGGATGACTATTTCTGTGCAGGCCTAACTCCAACCCAGGAATCCCAGACTGCTAGTTCTTGCCTCTAAACTATTCAGGCATGTCACCTGACCTAAGTAATATGCACTCACAGCTGGGAAAATATTCTGCAGCAGCAACGAATCCGATATATTGGGTGTTTTCAAATAGTGGCACATGACCTCGATAGACCAAGCAGGCAAATGCTATAAAAAGTTAGGTGCATGAGGATAGCTCACCACTGCACGTCACCCAGGTTTCAGAGATCCAGTCTTTCAAAGGTCTTGCGTCAGGAAACCATTGCAAACTACCGCCCATATTTGAGAGTCGATTAACGGCATCCCAGGACCTGCGGAGGTTCTCTGAACAATATAGAACACCTTTCCTAAAATCTGTAGTTACGATCTTCATAAATACACCAGAAGGTATCAAATCCTTAAACTGCCAGATAAGGGCAGAAATTGCAAGAGCTCCAACTAGGGTATTTCGTGCTGAACTAGGCTGCAAGCATGCCACCACAGGGGCCCTAGAGGGCCATGACAGGGCGATTTTCAGCTCCTAGGATTGTTCTTTTCAAGTGTTTGATTAGCTCTGCAAAATCAGCCAGAGCTTTTTCTGATGGCAGGAGATCCTAGTGTCCAGAATCCTGGAACGGGTCATCACAGGGCAGGGACTCTCCACAGTATCACTGTTCCGCATATACCAACATAGCTTTCAGTTCCTCAGCCCCATCCCACATGAACCACGTATTATTGCAGAACCAGATGATGTCCCCATCATCTTTCTTCCAGTATTTATCAGCTATTAGATACTGCTGTTAAAAAGTTTTCACAGTATTAAATCCAAAATGGTCAACCTTCTGAGGGAAGTGGAGAACCAAGCCGTTCTTGGCAACAGCCAGGTGGGATGTGGGGTTGGCTGGTGAGTGCAGGCTGCCGAGAGCCCTTAAGGCTGGTGAGTGCAGGCTGCCGAGAGCCCTTAAGGCCAGCTGGAGGGCTGTGGTGGTCCAGGGCACCAGGAAAGCCAGGAGCAGGAGCAGGAGGGCTTGGTGGCCCATGGCTAGGCTAGTGGCTGCCGTGCATGGCTAAAGCCATATTAAGTGAATGTTTTCTCTATTTAAAAAGAAATTTTCTAGTTTTGAGGCTGAGTTTAAGAACAAGTTGTTTTTCTCTGAGTAAGCCCTTAGACAACAAAATATCACCAGATAAGAGTTAAACAAAAGTAAACTCAACAGCTGCCTTCCACCTAGAGCCAGGGAGGGAGTGGACAGCCCCCAGACTGGGGAGAATATAGGGCAGATTTATGGAAAAGGGAGCTGGGAAATGTCTTCGATGGCTTGAGCTGTTATAACAAAATACCATAGACTGAATGGCTTTAACAATGGAAATTTATTTCTCATAGTTCTAGTGGCCGGAAGTTCAAGATCAAGGTTCTGGCTGATGTGGTTCCTCGAGAGGGACTGCTTCCTGGCTTGCAGATGGCCACCATCTCACTGTGTCCCTACATGCAGAGGACGGGGGATTTGGTGTCTCTTCTCTTCTTGTAAGAACATGAATTCCATCCTCACGACCTCATCTAAACCTAATTACCTCCCAAAGGCCCCACCTCCTAATACTATCCCATTGGGAATTAGGGTTTCAACATATAAATTTGAGGGAGATACAAACATTTAGTCCATAGCAAGGGAGAATTCCACCAGCAGATCTTGGGCAGTGCACAAAAATAGTCCAGGCCAGACTGGACATGGTGGCCCATGCCTGTAATCCCAACACTTTGGGAGGCTGAGACTGGTGGATCACCTGAGGTCAGAAGTTCGAGACCAGCCTGGCCAACATGGTGAAACCTCATCTCTACTAAAAATACAAAAAAATTAGCTGCGAGTGGTGGCAGGCACCTATAATTCCAGCTATTCTGGAGGCTGAGGCAGGAGAATCACTTGAACCCAGGAGGCAGAGGTTGCAGTAAGCCGAGATTGTGCCATTGCACTCCAGCCTGGGCAACAAGAGCAAAATTCCATCTAAGAAACAAACAAACAAACGAAAAAAGTAGTCCAGTTTGGGGAGGCTCAAGATCTGCTTCCTCTGCGACTTTAGCTGGGAGCAGTCATAGCTGTGATGGGGAGAGGCTGGGCACTCAGGGCTGGCCCACACATGCACACATAAACCACAGTCAGATTGCATCACTAACAGCCATTCACATGCCTTTAATTCAGACCTAGCATTTGAAACTAAAATCAAACTACTGCACTATTACATGTTGCACCATCGTGTATACAAGGAGACTTCAAAAAGCTCATGGAAAACTGCAATTAACAGCTTAAAATAAAAAATATAAACTTTCTCAATATAGACTCCATCAAGTTCAAGACACTTTTGTAAGTGATACTAGCCATCTAGTCAACCCTCAGAGAACTGAGGGTCCTGGGAATTTAACCATGTCAATACAGTCATTTTCACATTTATTAACTGAAGAAAAATGAGTGCCCTTTAAGAATTTTTTAAGATTAAGATATGAAAAAGAAGTCAAAAGGGGCCAAATCAGGACTGTAAGGTGGATGCTTAATGATTTCCCACTGAAACACTCACCAAATTACCCTTGTTTGATGAGAGGAATGAGCAGAAGCTTTGTTATAATAGAGAAGGACTCTCTAGTGAAGCTTTCCTGGGCATTTTTCTACTAAAGCTTTAGCTAACTTTCTCAAAACACATTCAAAATAAGCATATACTATCATTCTTTGGTCCTCCAGAAAGTCAACAGACAAAATACCTTGAGCATCCCACAAGACTGTTGCCATGACAGTCTCCTGACCGGTCCACTGTTGCTTTGGCTGGACCACTTCCACCTCTTGGTAGCCAGTGCTTAGATTGTGCTTTGTCTTCAGGATCATACTGGTAAAGCCACATTCCATCTCCTGTTACAATTGTTACAGTTCTTCAAAGAAATGCTTCAGGATCTTGATCTCACTTGTTTAAAGTTTTCATTGAAAGCTCTGCTCTTGTCTGTAGCTGATTTGGGTGCAACAGTTTCAGCAGCCATCAAGTGGAAAGTTTGCTCAAGTTTAATTTTTCAGTCAGAATTATGTAAGCTGAACCAACTGAGATGTGTATGGTGCTGGATATTTTTTCTGTTGTTAATCATTGGTCCTCTTCAATTAGGGCATGGATAAGATGAATTTTTTCCTCAAAAATTGATGTGGATGGTCTGCTGCTGTGGGCTTCATCTTCCGTATCTTCTTGTTCCTTCTGAAAATGAGCTATCTGTTCATAAACTACTGACTTCTTCAGAGCATTCTTCCTATAACGTTTTCATAAAGCATCTATGATTTCACCGTTCTTCTTACCCAAGAATCACCATAAATTTGATGTTTGTTCTTGCTTCAGTTTTAGCAGAATTCATGTTGCTCTGATAGGGGCTTTTTTCAAAATGATAAAACCATTCTTAGTGCCTCAAACTAGATCCCATTCAGACATGTTATAACAAGTTAGTACGAGTTTATTTTGGTGCAGAAAATGGAAACCATAGTTTCCATTTCCATTTCCAAAGCCTAGTTCTTTCATTATATGCATTTTCCATGAAATTTTGAAGACCCCTCATATAACTTGTGGCCTACAGTTAAGTTGAGCCACTTTAAGGGATAGTCTGAAGACCAAAAGGAAGAAGTCATGAAATAAGGCAACATTTGATTGGATACTCAGGACCCACAAGGGGAATTTCCCTGGCATCTCCTTTATTGTAATAAAAATAGCAAAATATAAGAGCGCTAATTACTGCAACATGCTAATGTGTACTTGAGGATAGACAGACATTGCAATTTTAAAAGGGTGACATAGACTATAAGATTTGTTTCCTTTCTCCTAGAAGATTGCAGACACCCAAAAATAAAATTTTAAAAAGTACTCCAAAAGATGTCCTCAAATTCAAGAATAGCTTTCATGATCACATATTTAAAATATTTATTGACCACATACTATGTTCTGGACCCCGTGGTAGTTTCTGAGGTTACATCATTGAACAAGACAGACATTATCTCTACCTTCAACATGCGTAATCTAATGGAGAAGGCACCACACTTGCACAATTAATGCTGTCATACAAGTGCTACAAAGGAGAATGTGACTGCTATGAGACTGAAATTGTCTTCGTTCGTTTAGTGTTGCTATAATAGAATATGGACATTGTCTTAAGTCTGTTTAGTATTGCTATAACAGACTCCCTGGGGCTGAGTAATGTATAAAGAAGAGAGATTGGTTTGGTTCACAGTTACAGTAGCTGGAAAGCCAAAGAGCTTGGCGCTGGCATCCGCTCGGCTTCTGGTGAGGCTTGTGTTGTATCATAGCATGGCAAAGAAGCAGAGAGGAAGCAGGCATGTGCAGAGAAACAAAGCAAGAGAAGCAACCTGTCTTTGTAACAACCTATTCTTGCAAGAACTAATAGATTACTATTCCTGAGAGAACACACCTAGTCTCTTGAGAAAGACGTCAATTCATCTTAATGACTTAGTCACCTCTTAAAGGCACCATCTCCCAACATTATGACATTGGCAAATTACATTTCAGTATGAGTTTTGCTGGGGGTTCTCAAACCATAGCAAACATAATGGGGTCCTGTCTAAATGGGAATGTGGTGTGGGAGTGAGGAATCAGAGATAATTTTTTAAATAAGTGATTTAATGGAGATTTGAAGGATAAAGAGGGGTTGTCTGAATACAGAGGAGAATAAAGAAGGATACTGGGGAGCAGAGGAAGCAACAAGGGCAAAGGCCTGGGGGCAAGGAGTGAAAGAAGGCCCAAGAGGCTAGAATGGCAGGAACAAAAGCTAGCTGGGGAGGAACTAGATTACCCCGGTCTTAGAGGCCAAGTTAAAGATTTTGTTCCCATCTTGGATGCAATACAAAGTGCACCCACTAGAGTGTTTGAAGCAGGGGGAGTGACACTTGTTAGGAATAACGCTTAAAATCTTAAGGAAATTGAACACTCGAACAAAGGACTTTTAGCAAAGCAATTTTACTTTTGCGTAGAGGGGTGCCTCTTTGGCCAGTTGCCATGAGAACACACTTGAACAAAGGTGCATGAGAGCCTTTATTTTTGACGCAAGTCTTGCCCGTTTATCCTTTCCCCATTGGCTGGGGTCGGGTCGTATAATTTATACTAATCTCTGTTGGCTAACCATTTGAATTTTTTTTTTTTTTTTTTTTTTTTTTTTTTTTTTTAGAAAGGGTGGGCACGTAAAAGAAAGTGGAGAGGAAGGGGAAGGGGTGTCTGTAATGAGCTAGGATGTTAGTCTTCTTTTTAAATAAGGGAAGGAATGCGAACTGGTATTGATAACGCCTGGTATTGTGGCATGCATGGGCATTTAACAAAGGCAAAAGGGATAAAGGAGAAAAAGGAGAAAAAAAGGGGGGGGTACTATGAATTAAAGAATAAAAGATTGATCAGCTTATTTGAAGAGAAACCCACATACTGAAGGGCAAGAATGAATCTGAGGAAAGTCATCAGGAGGCAAGAGGCAACAGGGGCTGGATTGGGGTCATGAAGATGGACAGAAAGAGATGGACTCATGGTATATTTTGAATATATAATCAACAGGACTTAGTAAAGACTTGGACATGGGACATGAAGAAGGTGTCAAAGTGACTCTCAATGTGGTGTTCAACTTGAGCAACCCTACAGATATTGACCATTTACCACAGGGGCTTTGGAGGAGGGCTGAATTTGGAGGGGAAATGGTGAGTCCAGTTAAATTCCAAGGATGACTTTGGACAAAAAGGAGAGGTCTGAGTTGAAGGTACACATTTGGGAATCAAATGAATAGGATCCACTAAGGAGAGAACACAGAGAAATAGAAAGCCCAGGACTGCACCCCAAAGAATGCCAGGATTTATAGGTTGCGTAGGGAAGGATGAGGCAGCAAAGGAAGCTAAGAAGTGGTCACTGAAACAGGAGAGAAACTAGGAGAAGAGGATGCTTATGGCAACTGATGGAAGAGAATATTTTAGGAAGGTGTTGATCAACACTATTGAATGTTGCTGCCAAGTTGAGAAGGACCAAGGTGTCTCTGTTGTTGTTAGCAATTCCCATGCCCTTCCTTGGGCGAGGCAGATTTTCTGGGTTGTGAGATAGAAGATAGGATGCAGTGGGTTGAAATATAACTGGAAGGTGAGAAAATGTGACTTTAATGGGGAGAAGGGATGTGGTGTGGAGTTGGAGACAACGGGGCATTGAAGGAAGGATACTAAAGATGGAAGCAACTTGATTGGTTTTCCACTGCTGATTAGGAGGATCCATTATTTGACAGGAGGAGATTCAAGATAGCTCCACTGGGAAGGTCAAAAGGGATGGATTTAGAGCCATCTCTTAAAGGCGCCATCTCCCTGGGTTTAGAGCCCAGGAGTGAAAGGCTGATTGGACATTCTGTACTGGGGGAATGTGGTGGGGAGGTGAGTGGGAGTTGTTGACTGTTAACTTCTCAGTAGGGTAATCTGGCTGGGCCGTGTGCTGGGGAACCCCTGAAGTCAGTACTTTCAGGTCTCTCCTCCTCGGTCATCTGATTCCCCTGAGGAGAAGCTTCCAGCATCTTGCCTAGAGGGTGAAGACCTGCTGGCCTGCATTCTGGGAGGTGAGTGAGAGAAAAGCCTGCCCACCACAGCTTCCAGCAGACATAACTCATTTCATTCTCTCGTGCTTTTAGGAGCCTTACCTTCCATTGTACCTAATGTTCTCAGTCCTGAGACTCTCTGCTTTCTCCACACGCTGAATCTTCAGTCTCCTGATGGGGTTGGGGAGAGGCAGTGGTGGAGTGGGTTTGGGGTAACCGCAGAGCCAATTGCTTTACCTTCACTTCCAGAAGTGCCTTCTTGAGTTGTTTGAGGGTGCTGTGATGGAAATCACGTTAAGCTCAGCTTTCTGCACTGCCAGATTTGACTTTCATCAGTTTTCCAACTTCCAGAACCTCATTGTTCTCTCTCCTGTTCCCTCCTGTTCTCTCTTTACTGCAGTTTGGTAGGGCTTCAGGAGAGGTCAGAATTAGATACAGGTGTTCAATCTGCCATCTTTATCCAGCAGTCAATGTCAAAGCCTGTCGATTGTGGAGGAAAACTTTGGCTTTTATAAAAAAGGAAGAGGCCCCAGTGTCCTGTCCCTTCTGACGCTGTGTGGATACCAACACCCCAAACAATGCCACACACCTAGCTGTGTCAAACCAAACCAACCCAAACAATGAGCACACATAGATGGCAAACTGCAGGGCCCGAGGCTCCGGCAATTCGTATTTGGAATTATTAATATACGGACCCAAAGCCTTCCGCCCACTGCATTAGCCACCAAAGACAAAATGAGATACATTTAGGAACATGTTCGTCTCCCTACAATAACGATTAATAAAAAGGTCCTTTAAGTTCAGAGAAATGATTTCTTCTTTTTTGAAGCCTACAAAGAAATGTCATTAAAAATATTAACAGAAATCTAAATAAAGGACAAAAAGAACCTTATCATAATCCTATCTGCTCAACATGTGGTTTGGTTCGATTTGGTTTTTTTTTTCCAGGTTCTCAACCAGTTGTGGTCCATAGACATTCATAATTTGACAAAAAGGATCTATTTCTATGTCAACTCTGATTAGTTTGTGAAAGTGGGCTTTTCCCCAAATCCTTCCAGTGCCTAAGCTGGGCCCCTTTGGGAAGGGCATTAACTGTTTTGGGTCACTAGCACACAGAACAGTGCTTTAATTGTCTAAAACCAGGGATAAGAGTATTATCCCCTCCTTCTAAGGCACCCCGTGGTCTGCTGCTTTAGCACATGAGGGAGGCAAAAACCACTCTGGGGATGATTTGCAGGTTGGAGAGTACCTGGTTCTAGATTTTTCCTTTCAATCAGCCACAGGGTCTAGCTTCCCTCCGAGCAGAATCTCTTTTTGGAAGTTTAAGACATTGTGTCTCATAGCAGTACTGACACGGAGGGTTAGGAAGAATCTTCGAGGCCCTCTGGCCAGCACCCCTGATGAGTGACTGTCTGTCTTCTGCTGCACACTTCCATGGCTTGGAAACTCACTACTGGAAGGCTCCAGTGACGTTCAGACACATATCTGGGATTAAGTACAGTCGACACTTGAGCACCATGGGGGTTAGGGGCACTGAACCTCCCCTACCCCTCGCACAGTCAGAAATCTCTGTATAACTTTTGGCTCTCCAAAAACATAACTACTAATAGCCTACTGTTGACTGGAAGCCTTAGTGATAACATAAACAGTTGATTGGTTAGCACATATTTTGTATGGTACACACACACACAGAGACACACACACACACAGTATTCTTACAATAAAGTCAGCTAGAGAAAAGAAAATGTTACTAAGAAAATCCTAAGGAAGAGAAAATATATTAACTGTCCATTAAGTGGAAGCAGATCATCATAAAGGTCTTCATCCTCATTTCCTTCATGTTGAGTTGGCTGAGGAGGAGGAGGGATTGGTCTTGCTTTCTCAGGGGTGGCAGAGGTGGAAGAAAATCTGAGCATAAGTAGACCCGGGTAGTTCAAACCTGTGGTCAGCTGTGATTTGTTAAGGGTCAGCTGTGATTTGTTAAGCCCTTAGCCCCCCTCCCACCCCCAGCCTTTTACAGTTTTGAGCAGGGAGCATGGCCAAGAGAGGCCAGGCTAGACTGGGCACTGCAGTGGGGCCTGGGGATAGCCAGATGCGGCTTGGGTTCCAAGTGAGCAGACATGGGCACGGACAGAAAGCCAGGTTAATGTAACCCCAGAAGGCCTGGCCAGCAGCGGTCCCGGAATTCCAGCTGCGTCAGTCTGATACGGTCCCTGGCACGAACACGCTTAACTCTCTGCAGCTCCCAGCAACATTCTGCTTTCTAGTTCCTGACACCTGCTGATCTGTCCTTATCCACAACCACCCACCCCACTCCATCCCCACCTCACAGTCCCTGCCCCAGACCAGGCCCTGATCCCTAAATCAGATTGCTGTATTTAGGGCATAGCAAAGTCTGCAGCTCCCTGTGGTGGCTACTAGACTGTCCCCTGTCACCCATTCCAGTGCCTTCTGGAGTGCCTCCTTGTTTTATAGCTGATGAAAAGCTAAAAACTCCATTTCCCAGGTTTCCTTGCAACCAGGGCTCTGATGGTCTCAGATTCCACCAATGAGAGAGGCAAGCGTGAGGTTTCTTCCACCACCTGAGCCAAGAGGGGTGGGGACAGTGCAAGACAGTCAGTCATTCAGCCTGCTTGGAGGGCCGAAGAGGCAGTGTGAGTGTGGTGGTGACCCCTTACTGTTGGATGGCTTTCTGCAGGGTTGCACTTCCGACCGTGCTGCTGAGGCTGGGAATTGTTCCTGGAACTGCCTCCCTATAGTCAACTTCTCCAGCTCTTCAAGGGATTTTGTAAACCATCTAATAGTAATGAACCCCATGAACTGGCCAGACTGGTTTCTGTTGTTTACAAGAAAACTCTTTTTTAATGTACCCTCAGATGCTGGTTGACATAACATTTAATACGTATATTAATAGTTAATATCCATGTATTGATATCTTGTGACATTCCATTCACACATCTATGCGTGTGTATATGTACACACTATGTACATATATGTATATATACACACTGTGGATATATTTTTATATACATATACACACATATAGTATACACATATACACACGTGTGTGTATTTAAGGTATACAGGAGTATTTAAGTAAGGTATATGGGAGGATGTGCATAGGTTATATGCAAATACTATACCATTTTATATCAAGGACTTCATCATTTGTGGGATTTTGGCATGTGGGGGGCTTCTGGAACCAATCCCCCACAGATTCCAAGGGATGACATACATGCATATACACACACGTGTATATGTATACATATATCCACATACATATATCCCCATATATACACATACATACATATATACATACATATATACACATACATATATACCCATACATATAGTAAGCTTCTCACCACCCCATCCCCACCTCACAGTCCCTGCCCCAGACCAGGCCCTGACCCCTAAATCAGATTATAGATGGGTATATATGTATGTGTATATATGTATAAATGTGTATATATACATATATGTATAAGTGTATATATGTATATGTATATATGTATGTGTATATATGTATGGGTATATATGTATGGGTATATATGTGTGTATATATGCATGCATATACAAGTGTGTATATGCATGTAAATACACATATACATGTGTAAATACACATATGCATGCATGTGTATAATAGACATGTGTACACATATGTATAATACACATATATCCACATTACATATGTGTCTGTATATGAATATATACATGTATCCAGGCAGTGTGTTCATATACGTGTGTGTGTATATGCATATACAGTCGTCACTTAGACTCGTGGGGGATTGGTTCCAGAAGCCACCCCCCATGCCTAGATCCTGCAAGATGAAGTCCCTGATGTAAAATGGTAGAGCATTTCCATATAAGCAATGCACGTCCTCCCATATACCTTAATTTTTTTTTTTTTTTTTTGAGACGGAGTCTCACTCTGTCGCCCAGGCTGGAGTGCAGTGGTGCGATCTCGGCTCACTGCAAGCTCCGCCTCCCGGGTTCCCGCCATTCTCCTGCCTCAGCCTCCTGAGTAGCTGGGACTACAGGCGCCCACAACCGCGCCCGGCTAATTTTTTGTATTTTTAGTAGAGACAGGGTTTCACCGTGGTCTCGATCTCCTGACCTTGTGATCCGCCCGCCTCGGCCTCCCAAAGTGCTGGGATTACAGGCTTGAGCCACCGCGCCCGGCCCCTCCCATATACCTTAAACACTTTAAATCATCTCTAGATTATTTATGATACCTCATACAATGTAAATAGTTGTTATACTCTATTGTTTAGGGAATAAAGACAAGAAAAATATCTGTATATGTTCAGTACAGACTTTTTTTTTCAAACATTTTTGCTCCATGGTTGGTTGAATCCAGGCACGTGGAACCCATAGATAGGGCCTGGCCAGGCACGGTGGCTCACGCCTGTAACCCCAGCACTTTGGGAGGCCGAGGCGGATCACTTGACATCAGGAGTTCGAGAACAGCCTGGCCAACGTGGTGAAACCCCATCTCTACTAAAAACACAAAAAGTTAACCAGGCGTGATGGCTCACACCTGTAATCCCAGCTACTCAGAGGCTGAGGTGGGAGAACAGCTTCAACCCAGGAGGCAGAGGTTGCAGTGAGCCGAGACCATGCCTCTGCACTCCAGCCTGGGTGACAAAGTGAGACTCCATCTCAAAAAAAAAAAAAAATAGAGAGGGCCTACTGAGTATGTTTGTGTGTATATTGTCTCAACATCAGAACAACCTTGGATGTAGCATTATTCTTAATTTGGAAACAAGCTGAGAGTCAGAGAATTGAACAACTCTCCCAAGGTTTTGTAGCCTGTAAATGGCAGAACCAGGATTGAATATAAAATATCTAAATCCAGAGACTTTGTTCCTTTCTACACTGGCATCCAAGGTAGTTCTCTGAGACATACATAACTGCTATGCTTGAAATCTGCATTTCCTTCCACCTGGCACCACACTCTCCTTAGACGCCAGGCTTCACGTCACGCCCAGTTTCTAAGATCCTCGCGGTTCTAGGTCTGGGTTGGTTTGGCAGCAGGATCATCTGAGGAGGACTGCGGTGTGGGCCAGCACTTCACAAACCTTCATGTGCGTTTGAAGTCAAAATGCAGATTCTGATTCAGGAGTCTGGGGTGGGGCCTGGGGCTCTGCCTTTCTTACAATTGCCCAGGTGATGCCGCAGCTGCTATGGTCCCCGGACCACTCTTTGAGTAGCAAGGGTGGGGCAGTGTGGCATCTCACTCTTGGTTTTGAATTTCATCTCAGCACAATCTGGGGTCACTTATTTAACTAATGTAACTTCTCTGGGGCTCAGAATCCTCGTCTGTGAAATGGGAACAATAATATCAGCCCCACTGAGGAATTTAAATGAAAGGAGATGATACATAACACAGATCAGCTTCTCACTTGTTTTGGTTAGAATTGGAGGTGACTCCTCCATTGACATAAAACACGAGGCTGTTATCCAGACAGAGCTGTTAAACTTTGGGCTGGGTTCCAAATCATTTGGGTTATAATGTCAGCTCTCTGCATCACCCCAGAAAAGTGATCTTAGTAAGATCCTTCTAGTCATTTTGGTTGAGACTTGTTTCAGGTAGTCTGGAAAGCCTATTTATTTATGGCTATAGTTTTTTTGTTTGTTTGTTTGGAGACGAGTCCCACTCTGTCCGTGCTGAGGTGCAGTGGTGCAATCTCAGCTCACTGCAACCTCCACCTCCTGGGTTCAAAAGATTCTCATGCCTCAGCCTCCCGAGTAGCTGGGATTACAGGTGCCCGCCACCACACTCAGCTAATTTTTATGTTTTTAGTAGAGATGGGGTTTCGCTGTGTTGGCCAGGCTGATTTCAAACTCCTGACCTCAGGTGATCTGCCTGCCTCAATCCTCCCAAAGTGCTAGGATTACAGGTGTGAGCCACTGACCCGGCCGTGGCTATAGTTTTAAATGCTGCCTACACTCCAAATTGCTGCACACAACCTGTCCCCAAGTCCGTGTGTGCACATCCATTATCTGGAGTTTCAGAAGGAGTTGCCTTCTAAGTGTGGGCGTCCAAACTTTCCCTATGACGTAACTGGAAAAAAACAAAAACAAAAACAGAAACAAAGCAAAGCTAGTTCCACTTTTATCCAGAGAGAACCGAAAGATAGGATCACATTTCCTCAAACTTCTAGTGAAGAAGTCAGGCTTGGGTCTGGGCTCTGGAGCCTGGAGCCAGCTGTAGGGCCGGCCGGCGGCCTGGAAACAAACAGTCCCACATAGGCCGGCGGAATATGCGCGCACTGCCTGCCTCCATTGTTTTGTTTCCTGGAATAGCTGCTTGTTCTCATCAGCTCGTGTGGTCAGCATTTCCATTCAAGACCATATTGTCAGGGCTTTATTTTTAAGTGAGGCATAAAAATGGGCCTTGAGCTGAAACTTGGAAGCTGGGCAATTAGCATATTTGAAAGGAAGCCAACTGGTCCTTTGTTATTCCGTGGGGCAGAAGGGGCTTTTCCATGCTCTTCTAAATGACAAAAGGGGTTTGTATTTGGGGCATTTTAAAACGAAGCAGTAGGCATGGACTTGGCTGTTGATACACAGAAGCTCACAAGAACATTGTCTCTGGGCTGCCCGGATGATGTCTGTGTAGGGGCTGCGAGACCCCAAGGATGTTCTCTGCTGACCAGAGGAACTGGAGCAATTTAATGTAGAAATTGGAAGCCAAGGAACTTTGTGTTTAAAGTAGAACTGCTGGAAGTGGCCAAGTCCACTGCTGCTTTCCATAATGCCCTTAGAGAAAATGCTGACCCGCCAACTGGCAAATACGTCCTGAGTGCCTTCTCCCCACGAGGCACTAGTTTGGCAGAAATTTGGAGCTGGGCTGGGCAGTGATATGGAAAGAAGTATGCAGTCTAAGTAGGAGGGTCATCTGTATCTAGAAAGAAAAAAGCACAAGGTTAATAAATGCCTCTTGCTGCAAGAGGAACCAAACGTGAAAGGGATAGGGAAGCCCAGGAGGGGAGGGACCATGAAGGATTGGGAAGGATTGCTGTGTATGTGTTGGGGGGTAGGAGGGCAGGTGGAAAGAACAGTGGCTTTGGAACCCCTGACTCACTATGTGACACAGGCAAATTTCTGGGCCTTGGGGAAGTACCAGCAGTTATGAGAAAACTAGGAAAAATAGTATCAGGACGGAGCTGCTGTGGAACTGTTTAATGAGATAATGCATGTCAAGTGTTCAGCACATAGCAAATGGTAACTACCGTGTTTAAATGATCGGTATGTTGGGTTTTGGAGTTAAATAATCTGAGCAAACGGATCTGGTCAGAAATCCTTGAAGGTCTGGGCGGCCGGTGGGATGAGTCTGGTGCACTGATTCCATGGCAGAGGAGCAGGACACTCTGTAGTCCCCTCCCCTCATTTTGTGCACATTAAACACATAATGGCTGGTTAATTTTTTTATGATGTACATAAACAGGACAAACATATTTTCCCTACATTTCTGATGTAGAGATCAATATAAATAGGGGTGTCAGATAAATCACAGGCTGTCCCAATGGGGCACATTTTTATTAAAAATTATTTATACTAAGAAGTTGTTGGTTTTTTATCTGAAATTCAATTTAACTGAGTGTCCTGTAGCAAGAGACAGAGAGAGAGAGAGTGTGTGTGTGTATGTGCGCGTGTGTGTGTGCTTGTGTGTGTGTGTGTGCATGCACGCACGTCCTAAGTCTGGAAACCCGATTCCTAACACCTATGTACCCAACACTCAAGAGTTAAGAAGTATCAGTACTTTGCTATCTTACCTTGAGTTTTTTAATGTTTTAAAATTCCACAGTTGGAATCTCCTTGTCACACACATACCAATGGCACTCTTCTCCAAAAATGCCCAGAAATGATTATATTCGTGTGTATCCTTATGTGGCTGTTCTACTTTTTCTATATGTGTATGTGTCCAGAAACAAAATACACTCTTATTTTCTGTGCTTTATAGATTTACATTAAATGATATCTCACTGTATTTTTCTTTCTGCCATATAATTTTATTTTAAACACGAAATTTTTGATGAAAATACTACATGTGATGTACACATTGTCATCACCGTAATACAGCCAATGCTTGTGCATCCAATAGGCAGAAGTACCGTCCATTACCCGGCAGAAGTACCGTCCATTACCCGGCGGAAGTACCGGCCATTACCCGGCGGAAGTACCGTCCATTACCCGGCGGAAGTACCGGCCATTACCCGGCGGAAGTACCGTCCATTACCCGGCGGAAGTACCGGCCATTACCCGGCGGAAGTACCGTCCATTACCCGGCAGAAGTACCGGCCATTACCCAGCAGAAGTAGACCGTCGCCAACCCTTTTGAAGTCTCTGTGCCCCCTTCTGAATTGCATCCCCCGGACCCCACATAGAAGGTAACTGCCTCTGAGTGGAGTGCTTATTCTTTTTTTTTTTTTTTTTTTTTTTTTGAGACGGAGTCTCACGCTGTTGCCCAGGCTGGAGTGCAGTGGCGCGATCTCGGCTCACTGCAAGCTCCGCCTCCCGGGTTCCCGCCATTCTCCTGCCTCAGCCTCCTGAGTAGCTGGGACTACAGGCGCCCGCCACCGCGCCCGGCTAATTTTTTGTATTTTTAGTAGAGACGGGGTTTCACTGTGGTCTCGATCTCCTGACCTTGTGATCCGCCCGCCTCGGCCTCCCAAAGTGCTGGGATTACAGGCTTGAGCCACCGCGCCCGGCCGCTGGAGTGCTTATTCTTTATATTTATTTGTATTTATTATTTTTGAGACAGGATCTCACTCTGTCACCCAGGCTGGAGTGCAGTGGCACAAGCTCTGCCTACTGCACCCTCAACCTTCCTGGCTCAAGCGGTCCTCCCACCTCAGCCTCCCCAGCAGCTGGGACTACAGGAGTGTGCCAGAATACCCGGCTAATTTTTGTATTTTTTGTAGACACAGGGTTTCACCACGTTTCCCAGGCTGGTCTTGAATTCCTGGGCTCAAGCGATCCATCTGCCTCAGCCTCGGCCTCCCAGAGTGCTGGGATTACAGGTGTGAGCCACCGTGCCTGGCCATTCTTTATATTTCTTTGTAGTTTATCATAATATATGTAATTCTGAATGACAGTGCTCAGTTCTGAGTGAGTTTAAACCGTGAACAGAAGAGAACGTTGTGCTGTTTGTATTCTTCTGGAGCTATGCGCTCTTGACTTCATGTATTTAAGAGGTTCATTTCGTGTTAGTGAGTGTAACTATGGTTCATTTTTTTTTTCACTGCTGTTTACTATTCTATTGGATAAACACACTGCATCTTGTATTGCCATGGGACATTTGAGTTGTTTCAAGTTTTTGCGACTACAAACATAGCTGTTATGAACATTATTATACTTTTTTCTTGTATATATATATATCATATATATAAATGAAATAATTTGTCTGTGGTAAAAATGCCTGAGTGGGATCTCTGGGTCCTTGCATTATTACAATCACTTCTCAAAGTGGTTCTACACGTTTCTACCCTCACCAGAGTCTTGACCAGTTTCTACCTCTACCAGAAGCGTATAAGCATCCTAAGTGTTTCACAGTCCCTCCTACACCTGCCAAGCTCCTGGGGACAAAATGATGTCTTGCTATGGTCTAAATTGTCTTTCCCTGATTGTTAATGATATTGATCATCTTTTCATATAAGTACTGGCCACTTTCATCTCCCTTTCTGTGAAGAGATTGTTCTGGTCATCTGTTTATTTTTCTATTTGGTTTGTCTTTTTTCTTATTGATTTGTAAGAACTCTTTGTATATTCTGGATACTAACCGTTGGTTGGTTACGTATGTTGAAAATATTGACTTTTAGTTTGTGGCTTGCCTTTTCATTTTTTATGATATCTTTTGAGGAAGAAACAGTCTTAATTTTAGTGTTGTCAAATTTATCAGTCATTTGCTTTTCTTGTTACCACTTTGGGAGTTAAGAAAATTTCCTTCATCCCTCGCTCCCTCCCTCCCTCCCTTCCTTCCTTCCTACCTTCCTTCTTTCCTTCTTTCCTTCTTTCTTTCTCTCTCCCTTTCTTTCTTTCTGTCTGTCTTACTCTGTCACCCAGGTTGGAGTCCAGTGGCGCAACCACGGCTCACTGTAGGCTCCAACTCCTGGGCTCATGTGATCCTCCTGCCTCAGCCTCCTGAGCAGCTGGGACTACAGGCATGCACCACTATGCCCAACCAAATTTTAAATTTTTTTGCAGAGATAAATTTTTTTTGCTATGTAGCCCAGGCTTGTCTTGAACTCCTAGCCTTAAGCAATCTCCCTGGCTTGGCCTCCCAAAGTGTTGAGATTACAGGAGTGAGCCACAGTACCCAGCCAAGAAAACTTTCTTTATGCTGGCATTGTAAATATATTCTCTTATATTTTTCTGTTAGAGTTCTAAAAGTCAGCTTTGTTATTTAAGTATTTAATCTACCTGAAATTGATGGTTGTATATGGAGTAAGGCAATGATTCAGTTCTGTTCTTTCACCTTACGGATAGCCAATTACTCCCGTGTCATTTATTGGGAAGTCTATCTTTTTCATTGATCTATAGTACCATTCTTTTCCATACATGCATGGCTTTATTTGTAGGTTCCTTTTGTTCCATCAGTTTGTCTGTCTATCCCTGAGAGTTCCATACTGTCTTAATCACCATAGCTTTATAACAAGTTTTGATGTCTGGAGAAACAAGAGTCATTAACTTCTTCACAGCATCTTAACTATTCTCAGTTTTTAACTTACAATATAATTTTTGAGGCAATAAACTTTTATAGGATTTGTCTATGTAAGTATATATTATTTATCATTCATTTAACTGCCATTTATTTGTATTTACATTGTATATATGTATTCCATTTATAAATGCCACAATTGACCGTCTGTTGCCCCACTAATGGACATTAAGTGGTTTCCCATTTTTTCCTTAGCACCTATTAGAGGAATTAGGTTACAGGGTATGCGTATCTTCAAATTTACTATATAACACAAAATTGCTTTCCAAAGTGTTTAAACCAATTTGCACTCCCACCAGCTGTATAAGAATTGAAGTTAATCTGCCTCCTCTGAAACACTTCATACTTTAAATATTTTTTTAGAAAAGGAAGGATGTGCAATGTTACCTCATTGATGTTTAATTTATATTTTCCTCTTTCCATATGCGTTTGTTTTCCTATGTGTTTGTTAGCTATTCAATTTCCTGTTCATATCATTTGCTCATCTTCCTGTTGGATTGTCTCTATTCTTACTGATTTGCTCATAAGTCATTTTATATTCTAATTACTAAACTTTTGTTGTTTATGGTAGTTGAAATTGTCTTCTCGAATACCATGGATCAGGGGTTAGCAAACTATGGTCCTTGCTGATGGCCTATTTTTGTACACCCCAAACTAACTTTAATGTAATCTAATGCTTTTACATTTTTAAATATTGCAAAGGAAGAAGAAAGCAGTAGCAGCAGCAGTGGCAACAGAGATGCATGTGGCCTGCAAAGCCTAAAATATTTATCGTCTGGCTATTCACAGAAAATTGCTGATCCGCATCCCCCCCACCACCAGGCTATCACTGTTTTCTAACTTAGTTTCTTTTTTTGTTGTCATTGAATAGAAATGTTTCATTTCAATGTAGTATAATGTATCATTTTAAAGATTATAACATTACAGAATATTATATGACTCTGTTTCTGGCTCTCTGGTTTCATTGGTCTATTCATATATCACAATGCCAATACCACTTTTAAATTTACTGGTGTTCCAAAATAAGTGTGATATCTGGTAGGGCAAATCTGTCCCCCTCCAACCCATTTTCTTCCTTAAACAGTTCTGACCTGACAACCTCCCCACTTGGTCACAATGACCAAAGTTGATTCAATCATGCATCGACTTTCTATTTACACCTTTCAACGGCCAGTATATAAAATTCAGTTGTTTCTGCCTCTGCCCCCGCCAGCTGATTATTATTATTGCTATTCCTGATAGGGGGTATTTCCCAACCCATGGCACACGTGTGCATTAGTGATAATTAGATGACTTGCTCAAAAAACCAAACTCATTTTGAAGACATCCGTTTGACTTTCTTTGCCCTTCTGCTGGCTTCTGCTGCAGCAGCTGAGCTCTTAATTATTGTTTATATCAGGTAGTAATACCCCCTGAAAAGCGAAGCAGCTTGCACTAAAGAAAGCATAGAAAACAGTACATTTCTGGCCAGGTGCGGTGACTCACGCCTGTAATCCCAGCACTTTGGGAGGCCGAGGCGGGCAGATCACGAGGTCAGGAGATTGAGGCCACCCTGGCTAACACAGTGAAACCCTGTCTCTACTAAAAATACAAAAAATGAGCTGGGCATGGTGACGGGTGCCTGTAGTCCCAGCCACTCGGGAGGCTGAGGCAGGAGAATGGCGTGAACCTGGGAGGCAGAGGTTGCAGTGAGCCGAGATCTCACCACTGCACTCCAGCCTGGCAACAGAGCAAGACTCCGTCTCAAAAAAAAAGAAAGCAGTACATTTCTGTAAATAGACAACAATATTTACTGAATGCTTATTTATTTAAATGTCATTGGGTACATAAAATCAAGCTTCTTGGAGATCTATCCATTAAACTCACTGAATCATTCCAAATTCTAACTTAACTTCAGCAGTAGAGATGATTCATAGCAAAGCAGAACCAAACGGGCTGCAGTTGGATTTTTAGGTTTCTGTAGTTTCTGTTTTCAAGTTTTCAAACGGCTTTATTAATACATTTATTTATTTGTTTGTTTGTTTACTGGGCAGCCTCCCGAGCCAGAATAGGCTCAGGGAGACTCCTTAAACAGCTTTATTAAGGCATAATCTACCGACTTTTAAATTCACTCATTGTAAGTGTTATTCAATTATTTTTCACAAATTTACGAAGTTGTGCAGCTACCAGCATGATCCAGTTTTAGATCATTCCCATTAACCCAAAAAGTTCCCTCAGACTGGTTTGTAGTCACTTCTCCCCACCCCTTGGCAAATGCTAATCTGCTCTCTGTCTCTGTCCATTTACCCTTTCTGGATATTTAATATAGATGGAATCATGCAATATGTAGCCTTTGTGTCTGGCTTCCTTCACGCTGTTTTAGCAGACTACTTTTGAAGTTCATCTATGTATCAGTATTTTATTTACCTTTTTGTTGCTGAAAAGTATTGAAGTCAAATGAAACATATAGAGATGAATTTCTTTTCTTTTCTTTTTTTTTTTTTTTTTGAGACGGAGTCTCACTCTGTCGCCCAGGCTGGAGTACAGTGGCGCAATCTTGGCTCGCTGCAAGCTCCGCCTCCCAGGTTCACGCCATTCTCCTGCCTCAGCCTCCCAAGTAGCTGGGACTACAGGCCCCGTCACCTCGCCCGGCTCATTTTTTGTATTTTTAGTAGAGATGGGGTTTCACCGTGTTAGCCAGGATGGTCTCGATCTCCTGACCTCGTGATCTACCCGCCTCGGCCTCCCAAAGTGCTGGGATTACAGGTGTGAGTGGCCCTTGAATTTCTAAATGCAGCATTTTCTTTGGGAAGAAAGAATTGCAATTTGGGACATACGCACAGCCTGGGTCGTCTTTGGTGTGTCCAAAGAACAAGGAGAAGTTTACAGGTTGTATTTTTAAAAAAGAGATATGTTACGTGTTGCTCTTTGAGAAAGTTCATTGGCTCTACTAAAGTTTCAGGGAGCTGGCAAGCTCTGACTGGTAAGTGATGGTGGTGGGTAAAACTAGTCTTAGAATTGCAGCAAGTTATTTCAGCAGCTGTAGATAAAACCGGTTTAGGGTTTACAGCAGGCAGTTTTAGCAACTGGGCTTGCAGAGAATTACAGTTTTGGAGAGATGGTATGTGTCCCCAGGGCTTTTCCCTCCTGTCTTCTCAACTCTGTTTTAGTTGAGTATGACAAGACTTTCACAAGAGTGTTTCATTGTCTGCATAAGACATACTTTGTTTATTCATTTTCCAATTAATAGACACTTGGATTGTTTCTAGTTTTGAGCTGTTATGAATGACACTGCTCTGAGTTTTTGCATACATGTCTATGTGTGGACATGTGCTTTCATTTATCTTAGGTAGACTAGTAGGAGTGGAATTGCTGAATCAAGTGGTTAAGTTTAACATTCTAAGAAAATGCCAGACTTGGCTACAGTGGCTACACTCTTTTAAATCTTCACCAGCAACATGTGATGGTTAAGATTTCTCCACATGCTCATCACACTTGATATTGTCTGTTTTTTTGTTTTGTTTTTTTTTTTGATAATAGCCATTCCAGTGAGCGTGTAGTTGTATCTCACTATTGTTTTAATTTGCATTTCCCCAGTAACTAATGTTGTTGAACATCTTTTCAAGAGCTTTTTAGCCATTTGTGTAATTTTTTGGTGAAATGTCTATTCAATTCTTTTGACCATTTTTGTATTTGGTTATTTGTTTTCTTATCAATATATGTTTGGAGAACTCTTTATATAATTTGTATATAAGTCCTTTATCAGATTTGCAAGCATTTTCTCTGAGTCTTTGGTTTATCTTTTTATTTTCTTAGTGGTATTTTTCAAAGCATGAATATTTTCAATTTTGATGGGGTCCAATTTATCAATTTTTTTTCTTGTATAGATCTTACTTTCGGTGTCACTCATAAAAATATATAGCCTAATCTAAGGTCAGAAAAAATTGTCTTCTATGTTTTCTTCTACAAGTTGAATAATTTTATCCCTTACATTTATGTCTATGATCCATTGGGGATTAATTTTCCTGTTTATGCTGTGAAATGAGAGCCAAAGTTCTTTCTCTCTCTCTCTTTTTTTTTTTTTTTTTTGGCATATGGACATTCAATTGTCCCAGCAATGTTTGTTGAAAAGATTACCCTTTCATCATTGAATTGAGTTTTCTAGAGCCTTTTTAGAAAATCAGTTGGTTGTAAATGTGAGGGTTTGTTTCTAGACTCATAATTCCACTCCATTAATCTACATACCTATCCTTGTACTAATATCAGATAGTCTTAAAAGGTGTAGTTTCAGAGTAAGTTTTAAATTGAGTAATGTCAGTCCCTAATTTGTTCTCTTTTAAAAAATTGTTTTGGCTACTCTAGGTCCTTTGCTTTTTTTTTACAGATGTTTTTAAATTAGATTATCAATTCTCACCAAAAAAGCTTCCTAGGTGTTTGATAGGGATTGTGTTAGATTAATAAATCAATCCGGGGGAGAATTGTCATCATGATAATATTGAAATCCATGTCCACTTGGGGTATCTTTCCATTTTTTTAGCTTGTCTTTAATTTTTCTCAAGAATGTTTTGTAGTTTTCCATGTATAAGTCTTGTATTTTCTTTACTAATTTGTTCCTATTTTATTTTCTGTGAGGCTATTATGAACAGAATTATTTTCTTCGTTTTATTTTTGATTTTTCATTGCTAGCATACAAAATTATAATTTATTTCTTTTATACTGATCTAGTGTCAGACAACCCTGCTAACTCAACTCGTTTATTCGCTCTTATTAGTTTTAGGAGGATTCTTTGGCATTTTCTACATACATGATTCTCAGAAATCATCTCTTCTGAAAATAAATCCAGTTTTATTTATTCCTTTGTAATCTGAATGACTTTGTTATTGTCATTTTGTTTTTATTGTTGTTGTTATGGTTTTGTTTTTGACTATTTTCCTGGCTAAAACCTCCAGTACAATGTTTTAAAAAATGACAAGAGCTGGGTGTGGTAGCTCAGGCCTGTAATCCCAGCTACTCGTGCGGCTGAGGCAGGAGAATCACTTGAACCTGGGAGGCGGAGGTTGTGGTGAGCTGAGATCACGCAATTGCACTCCAGTCTGGGCAAGAAGGGTGAAACTCCGTCTCAAAAATAAAATAAAATAAAATAAATAGATATTAACTAATTAATTAATTAAAAAATAAAAAAGTGACAAGAATGGACATTTCTACCTTGTTCTTGATTTTAGGGGGGAAGCATTAATTTTTCCACTAGTCAGTATAATGTTAGCTATGGGTTTTTCACAGATGCTCTCTATCCAGTTGTGGAAGTTGCCTTCTGTTTCTAATTTATTGAGAGTTTTTATCATAAAAGGGTGTGAGGTTTTTTTTGTCAAGTGTTTTTCTGCACTTATTGAGATAATCATGTGAATTTTATTATTTATTCTATTATACTATATCATATGATTGATTTTCAAATGTTAAACCTACCTTGCATTCCTGGGATAAATCTCACTTTGTCATAGCATATCATCCTTTTTATATTACTGGATTCAGTTTGCTATTATAATATCTTATTAAAGAATAATGCATCTATGAACATTAGAGAAACTGGTTTATAGCTTTTTCTTAAAATGCATTTGTCTGTCTTTGATATCAGGGTAACACTGGGCTTCAAATAAATTGGGAAGTGTAGCTATTTTTTGAAAGAGTTTGTGAAGGGTTGATATTACATCTTCTTTGATTATTACGTAGAATTCACCAGTGAAGCCATCAAGTTCTTAAGTTTCTTCGTGGAAAGTTGTAAGCTAATTCAACTTCTCTACTTCTTAGAGCTCCATTGAGATTTTCTATTTCTTCTTGAGTAAGTTTTGATATTTTTTGTCTTTCTAAGTATTTGTCCATTTTTTGGTCTATTTAGTTGGCATAAAGTTGTTCATAATAGCCCTTATAATGTTTTTCATTTCTTAGGATCAATAATGATGTCCTCTCTCTCATTCTTGATTTTGGAAATTTGTGGCTTCTTTCTTTTTTCTTCACCAGTCTAGTTAAGCATTTCTTAATTTCATTGTTCTATTCAAAGACTAATTTTGGTTTCATTGATTTTTCTCTTGTTTTTCTGTTTTCTGTTTCATTGATTTCTCTTGTAATCCTTATTCCTTCCTTTCTTCTATTTGCTTTGGACTTAGATTCATCTTCTTTTTCTATCTTCTTAATGTATAATATTGGGTTATTGATTTGAGGTCTTTTCTGTTACAGGCATTTAAGCACTCCTTTAGCTGAATCCTATACATTTTTATATGTTGTGTTTTCATTTACATTTAGCTTAATGTATTTTCTAATTTCCCTAGTGATATCTTCTTTGACCCATGAGTTATATGAAAATATGTTGTTTAATTTTCAAGTATCATGGGATTTCCCAGATTTACTTCTTTCACTGGTTTCTAAATTAATTCCGTAATAGCCAGAGAGCCTACTTTATATAATTAATCTATTTAAATATACTGAGACTTGTTTTGTGGCCTAACATATGGTCTAAGAGAATGTTTCATATACTCTTAAAGAAAATGTATATTCTGTAGTCAGAGTGATGAGTATATGTCAGTTAGACTGAATTGGTTAGCAGTGTTGTTTAATTCTTCTATATCCTTTTTGATTGTATATCTAGTTTTTTTAATCAATTATTAAGAGGTGGTAATGAAATATTCAACTATTTTATGGATTTATTTAGTTTAACTTCAATTCTGTCAGTTTTTACTTTATATATTTTGAAGCTTTGTTTTTAGGTATGTATACATTCGAAATTGTTATGCTTCCTGATGCATTGACTGTATTATTATTAGGAAATATTCTTATATATCTCTGGTAATATGTTTTGTAGTCAAGTCTATTTTGTCTGATGTTAATAAAGCCACTTGAGATCTCTTATAGATACTGTTTCATATGTCCTTTTCCGTTATTTTCCTTCTAGCCTCTTTGCATATTCAGGTCTGTGTCTTCTATCTCTTGTAGACAAGATGTAGTTGGATCTCAGTCGTTTTGTTGTTGTTGTTGTTGTTGTTTGTTTTTTTGAGATACAGTCTCACTCTATCACCCACGCTGGAGTGCAGTGGCCTGAACATGGCTCACTGCAGCCTTGCCATCCCACGCTCAAGTGATCCTTCTGCCTCAGCCTCCTGAGCAGCTGGTACCATAGGCACCCACCACCATGCCCAGCTAATCCTTAAAAAATTTTTTTGTAGATATGAAGTCTTGCCATGTTGCCCAGGCTGATCTCAAATCCTGGACAGAGGCGATCCTCCTGGTTCAGCCTCCCAAAGTCCTGGGATTACAGGTATGAACCACCACACCTGGCTGGACCTTAGTTTTGTGAAAAGGAAATAAAATCTTGGGATCCCAAAGTCATTATGCTAAAGGGAAAGTTAAGCTTGGGAACTGAGTCACACAAAAACTGCCTTCCTTTTGTTTTCAGATAGCTGAAATTTCACATGCTTGCTTTATCTTATGTAAAATGTACATTAATGCATAAACTACTTTCCCCACACTCCTCTCTTTTCACATGTCAAATGTGGATTCAGTGAGTGCTAATCAAAGCCTCACAAGAACCTCCCTTTCTTTGTTTTTTTATTTTTTTTTCTTCCTTCCTCCTTTCCCTCCTTCCCACTCTTTCCCCTTTAAATGTCGAAATCCTCAAAACCCTCTTTGGAAGAAGCACAGGCCATAGGTCCTACTATAACTTGTGTTTCTTTTTCCCAGGCACATCCTCAACCTTGGCAAGGTTGACTTCTAAATCAATTAAGATCTGTCTCAGACACTTTTTGATTTACAGTTTTCATTCCAATATGATAATGTCTGCCTTTTGATTACAGGGTTTAGACTTGACACAGGCTTTGCTCAAGAACCTCAAATTGATAAAGTTTCTGCTGGTGTATCTGCGAGTGGGCAGGGGAAACATTAACAATTCAGGTCATTTTCAAGCCGTTTTCAAGCTTTTACTTTTCACCTGCATTCCCTCTGTGTCTTGTGTATAGCCTCATGGTTGACCATGAGTGTGTGGCTGCCTTGGGATGTCTTCAGTCTCTTCTGCACTAACACGCAGGTAACCAGAAATATGCTTGCCCCAATCAGAAAGGCAACCCCAGGCTACTAAGGCCACCCCTTGCCCACTGCCAAGATGGTCATTTCTGGACCATCTTGGATGTGGGTGTCCTCCTCTGCTCCAAATGAAGCAAGCCCCTTTCATGGTGGCAGTGAAGCTGCTGGACCTCATGGCCCACCTGCCCTGGCAGAACATTCTCTTCATCTATCCAAGGAGGGGAAATGGAGGCAGCCCCAGGCAGGAATGCCACAGACTCCCACTGTTGTTAGTAGATTTTTGTGCACAAATGCTTCTTAGATTGTTAGATTCCTTTGATCAATTTGCAGGGTACTGAAATTGTTTTTCTTGCCAATTTTGTTCAGTTTTATAGTTGCTTTTTGAGAAGAGGATTTTTTGACCTCTTCACTTGGCTGTAGCCAGCAATCTCACTAACAAAGGCTGGGGGCACTGAAACCCATCTCCTTCAGGACAATTGGAAGTTTCAGTATTGAATGAGGCCTTTTAGATCTGGAAGGCTGCTCTCACCTCGCTTATTATAGAGCAGAGTTGCACACCACTGGTTTGTTCGTGATGCCATTCTAAGGAAGTTTAGTTAATGAAATGGTAAAAGACCTTCACCAAGGGGCATTTTCCTCAACACAGCAATCCTCAGTGGAGACTTTTAGGTGGTGTTCCAATGTATTAGTAGATATATTTTTGTGTTTTAACATTCATGACTTGAAGTTTTACCATATCCCCAAGTAAGAGATAGAAAGTAAGATTTTCCATGACCACTTAAAATTGGCATAACTGTGTCTTTAAATGATGACTAATAATAACACATGTTAAATGCTTAGGTCCTTGGCATTGTACTGTTTCTCCTACATTAACTTTGAGTTAGGTATTATGATCAGCCACATTTTATAGTTGGGAAAGTAACCTACTAGGAGTTGCTATCTAATAACTGGTCTTTGAAGCCAGAAGTCCTTATTAATATACTCTATGGAGTTGTGGCCTGGAAGTGACCTTTCACAGCTCATCAGAAGAAGGATGGTGAGTCATACCAAGTGTTTATACCCAGATCAGACATTAAAAGTATAACCATCTTGGTATAACTGATTCTTCCCTAAGTGCTTGACTAGAGTCGTTGATGATGACTTTAAGCAAGCTCAGCCCCTGAAGTGGTCCACACTGAATATGATGGTGGGATTGGGAAGGGAAGCTCCTCCAGGGACAGCACCTCCTGTCTGTGGGTGGGTTAAGCAATCTTTCCTCATTTTAATGACAAGAAAATTGAGGACTAGAAACATAAAATGATTCTTCCCTAAGGACCCTGAAGGCCTAGTTCAAACACCACCTCTTCCCTGAAGCCTTCCCTGTCTCTCAGTTCCTCTAGTGTGATTCATACGCTTAGTGCAGAGAACCTGCTCTGGTCAGCTGAATGGTTGATTCTCATGGGGTAGGTTAGATCGAAGCCATAATTGAGTGGCTACCTGTGGCCAGAGAACAACTGCTTTACCACACGAGTGCAAGGCAGGGTGGCAGCCCATTCTGTTTCTGCAGAAACATCTCAAACATGGAGCCTTTGAATTATGGGCATACTCTTCCACTTATGGCCATATATAATTCTTTCTTCCTTTTGCTCTCTCTCCACCTCATAGAAATATTGAGACAAATCAGATTATGGGTTAAAATAAAAGCTTCCCCAAACTGAGCCTTACCTTATTGTGACATTGGAATGAGAGAAGTCAGCCCTTCCCAATCCTTCCCTTTCTGGCTCTTCACTCTATTTTTGAATTGAGAATGGGCCATTATGGGCATCATTTCCAGGATGGAAAAAGCCCAGGGAATGAGAGAGGGCAAAAGCAGACAATAGGCAGAAATAGTTTTATCCACAAACTTTTTATGTCTTTCTAAATGGTACATGATGTGGAAGAGGCACCCACACTCTGTCCATGTGTGTTGCAAAGTATGAAGATCAACCAAGGTGGTTTACACCTTCAGACAGAAACAAATTGGGCAAAAATACAGTTACTTAAAATGAAGTCTGAGTTGGATGGGTCAGTAGCAAGGAGTCATTGCAGAAGGAGAAACTTAAAGCCAAATATTGTTGCATAAAATGTTTCAGGAATAGAGGTTCATTGGGTGGAGAATGTTCCGGATGAAATATCAAGAGAAGGGTGCACTTGTCCAGGTGCCAGCAGCACATTGTGGATTAAAGGATTACAAAATATCTGGGTTTTGGGGTGGTGGGAATGCATAATATAGTTGGATCTTATTTATTTTTTTATCCAGTCAGAAATCTCTGTCTTTTAATTGACCTATTTAGACCAGGTACATGTAATGTGATCATTGATATAGATGGATTTAAATCTATTATCTTGCTACATATTTTATATTATCTGTTATTTGTTCTCTCTCATTTTCTGTCTTCTTTTGGATTAGTTGAGCATTTTTAAATAATTCCATTTTATCTCCTTTGTTGGTTTATTAGTTAAAGCTATTGTGTTTTAATGCTGGTTGCTTTATGATTAGCCTATCAGTCTATCTTCGAGTAATACTATATCACTTCAATAATAGTATGAGAAACTTGCAACAGTATACTTCTATTTCTCCTCTCCCAGCGTTTGTGCTATTGATGTCATACATTTTATTTATTTATTTTTTTTTTTTTTTGAGACGGAGTCTCCCTCTGTGGCCCAGGCTGGAGTGCAGTGGTGCGATCTCGGCTCACTGCAAGCTCCGCCTCCCGGGTTCTCGCCATTCTCCTGCCTCAGCCTTCCGAGTAGCTGGGACTACAGGCACCCGCCACCAGGCCGGCTAACTTTTTGTATTTTTAGTAGAGACGGGGTTTCACCGTGTTAGCCAGGATGGTCTCGATCTCCTGACTTTGTGATCTGCCCACCTCGGCCTCCCAAAGTGCTAGATTACAGGCGTGAGCCACTGCACCCGGCCTATAGTATTATTTTTTAAAACTTCCAATCATCTCTTAAAGAGATTAAATACGTAGAAAAAAATGTTAAATTTACGTATATAGTTACCATTTCCAGTGCTCTTCTTTCTTTTGCATGGATCCAGATTTCTATCTAGTATCATTTTCTTCTGCCTAGATGAGGTACTTTACCACTTCTTGTAGTTCAGCTTTGCTGGTGATGAATTTTTTCAGCTTTTGTATGTCTGAAAGAGTCTTTATTTTGCCTTTGTTTTTATAAGATATGTTTTTTGGATATAGAATTCTAAGACGGCAATTTTTTTCAGATGTTTGCTCCCCTGTCTTCTACATTCCCTTGTTTCAAACAAGACAGCTGTCATTCTTATTTTTGTTCCTTTGTACATAATATATCTTTTTCCTCTGGATGGCTTTTCATATTATTTATTTATCCATGATTTAAAGCAATTTTATTATGATATGGCTTGGTGTAGTTTACTTCATGTTTCTTGTGTTTGGAGTTCATGAGACTTAAATCTGTGTGTTTATAGTTTTCATCAAATTTAGAAAAATTTTGGCCATTATTTTTTTAAATATTTTTTGTGTCCCCTACTGCCTTTAGGGGACTGTAATGGCATGTACACTGGGTTTCTTTAAGTTGTCCCACAATTCACTGATGTTCTGTTAATTTTTTTTCCCCAGTCTTTCTTCTTTCTGTTTTCATTTCAGATAAATCGTATTGCTAGGTCTTCAAGTTCACTAACCTTTTCTTCTGTAGTACCTAATCTTCTGTTAACCCCATCTGGAGTATTTTTTATCTCAAACATTGAATAATTTATTTCTAAAAGTTTTATTTGGGTCTTTTTTATGTCTTCCATGCCTCTGCTTATATTTAATCTTTCCTATAGGTTCTCAAGCATATGAAACATAGTTTTAATAGCTGTTTTAATGTTTTTGTCTAGTAATTCTATCATTTGTGTCATTTTTGGGTAGGTTTCCATTAATTACCCTCCCCTCATATTTTTCTACTTCTTTCTATAAAGAAGTAGAAAATATGCCTGGTAATATTTGACTGAAGGGCAGACTATGAATTTTACCTTTTGAGTTCTGGATATTTTTACATCCCTATAAATATTATCGAACTTTGTTTTGACATGCAGTTAAGTTACTTGGAAATAGTTTTACCCTTTCAGATTTTGCTTTTAAGATGTGGTAGGTAGGACTAGAGCTTTGGGTAGTCTAGTGATAATTTTGTCCCACTACTACCCTACTGTCCTACCCAACAGTATATACTCCACCCACACCCACTAAAGACATTCATTCTTTCACCCAACAAGTGTTTATGGAGTGCATATGGTGTACCAGGCAAAACTCTTCTGAATTCTCTATCTGATACTCCATGAACTGGGAGGTTTTTCACACTGGCTGGTGGGAACAGAAACTTTCCTAGCCCTGTGTGAGCTTAGAAGATTGTTTCCTCTAATGCTTTTGGGTAATATCCACCTGCCTTCTGGTGGTTTCCTTGTATGCACATGCTGATTAATACTCAGTTGAAGACTTGTGGGAAACTTCCTGCTGATTTCAAGAGTTTTCTTCATGTGCAGTTTTTTGGTTTTCAGTACTCTTCCCTGAAAACTCAGTCACCTTGGCCTCCCTGGACTCCCAGTTCCATCTACTCAACTCAAGGAGATTATGGGGCCGCACCTGGCTTCTCCTCCCTGTGCTACAGCTTGGACATTCTCTGAAGGCAGCAAATTGGGGCACGTTTGTTTGTTTTTCCCTCTCGGTGTCGCCTGTCCTTCATTCCTTGATGTCCAATGTCTTGAAAACATATGTTTTCTTCAGTGTTTCAGTCTTTTCAAGTGGAAGAATAAGTCCAGTCCTTGTTACTACATTTTGGCCAGAAGCAGAAGTTCATCTGTGTTTCTGGATGTTTTCCATCCATGAGGCTCACTCTGCTTGGTTTTGAGTGAGAAACAGATGAGGTTTCTTGACTCTATGGGTAAAGAACCTCATCACCCACTGCTAAGCAGCGTTAGAGAACACAGGTGCTTACATGAACAGGCCTGGAAACCTATTCTCTGTTCTATTTCTAATCTCAGCGATCTGACTGCTTCTCCAAGCCCAGACTAGCTTGCTTGGCTCTTATTCTATATCTTGTTATAGCTTCTGGTAAACCAGATTTATTTAACATTTTCCTTGTCCTCCTAGACAGCAGAAAATCTCTTACTAAAACCAATCTCTGCTGTCCTCCGCAACAATGTATACACCATCGATACCCAGTAGCTTGACATTCATTCTTTCATCCAACAAGTGTTTATGGGGCAGCTGTGGTGGACCAGGCATTCTGCTAAATATTAGGAATGTAATTTTAAGCAAATGTATCCCTGCTTGCATGGAGTTATTTTAGATATTTTCGCATCACAACAATCAATAAACATTGAATTTTACACATTCGGCCTGTCTGATTCTAAATATAACCATAATGATTACTATATATAAGCACTTTACTCTCTGTTCCATTATTTAGTACCCTCAGTTGGAGTGAGACCCTGAACATTTAAGTTAACTTTAAAAGCTGTTCCAAGCCATGTCATTTCCTGTGCGTATCAATTTACTGCAAAGGTTATCAGGGGGTCAGTTATCCAATTTTGCTCATAGGTCTTGAACTAGAAACTGGGTTTCCTTGTCTAGTTCCCATGTTTCGAAAAATCCCCACTAAGCTTCAACTTCACTGCTCAGGATCTGCTTAGGCATCTACTCAGAAAAGCTGTAACGTGAAAGGCCATCACTCAGTCATTGACTTGAAGCAGTAAATAACTCAGCTGACACCAGCCATTTCTTGTCTTTGTTCCTCCACTGAGCTTGCGATTCCTAGGGTGGAATGTTTGAGTCCTTATTTTCTTTTTTTCATTCCTTTGTCCTGAACACTCACAGCCACCTCACATCTGCCCCACCCCCTAATATGCACCCACTTATTAGGAAGGAACATTCCTACCCCACTCCCCCTATTACCTGTGAGTTGATGTCCTCTTGAGCAGTACTCCTGGTCTGTGACTATCTCTTACTCACTCCTCTGCAGGCTACATGATTCATGAGAGACAGCAATTGGTCCATGTTCTCCACTGGGAGGATCTAATGTATTAAAAGGCTCTAAGCCCTGAAGTACCAACCTCTCTTCTTTCCTGTCTGCCCCAGGCCAGTGTGAAGTAGATCTTGGCTTAGAGGGTACGCTTGCAAATGCATGCTTTTCCTAAGTGGACTTTCCACTGGAGCTGGGTGTAGGGGAGGGATGCGTGCGAAGGAGTGATGGAGAGTGTGTTAGCAAGTCAGCTTGGATTGACTACCTATGCCACATCCTCCATCCTAGTTTTTATCAGTAATAAATCTGCCCTGTTGATCTCCAGCTGCTGATCCCTTCATCTACCATGCAGTTGAATCTATCCTCAAGAAGGGAAGGAAGCATTTCTCCTGGAGCCTTACCTACAAGTGGACGGGTGACAAGTGACAGTAACTGGACAGGGAAAGATTGCTTACACAGGTGACAATCACTCATGGTCTGCATGAGTGAACGAGGGGGAGTCAACAAAATCCAGCGCCCCTGGCACGGAGAGGCAGCAACACACACACAAAATGAGCCCCTTGTTTGCTAGTGGCTGCTCATCCTCACAGATGCTCTGAGTTGAGGACAGGGGTGTGGATGGCGGGGACATTGCGAGTTTGGACGGAGCAGTGATGGAGCTGCTATCCAGGAAACATCTTGACCCTGTGATCCCACTCTGCACTTACAGGCTCGGCTTCCTGGATGCAACTTGAGGGATTCGGTGTGAAAAGTTAAATATAACTTTTGGTTTAGTGTTTCTGGACAGGAAGTGCAGTTTGAAAGTGAGGAAGACGAAAAACACATTGACGAAGGAGACACAATCATGAAAATCGAGCCTAAGGGAAAACCAGAGCCTTTATTCTGAACACTGCGAAGACTATTGAAGGCAAGGCATTTTGTGGTGGTGGTTGTGTCTGGTTTTGTTTTAGGGCAGCCTGAAACAGGATATGATGCAGAACTGGAACAATTCAAACTTCAGTTTTCTCTGAGCAAAACATCACCGTTGACCTAGGGAGAAACTGCAGAAACAGCGTATTTAACAATTTCTTACAACTTTTGCTTCATATGCTGGGGATGGCTTTTTCATCTTTAAATACCAGCACATTCATTTTATTTCAAACACCAGTACTTGCAGGCTTCTGATGGCGATGGAGGTTAAATGGCTTTCATGTGTCATGAAGGACAATGGGTTTCTTTTTTTTGATAGCCTTATTGCCTGCTTTCTGTATGTCCACACTGCACAGCGTGTGTCACAGAGACCTAGAAACACAGTTCTCCTGTTTCCATTTAGAATCTGTGTGCCATTTCCCTAGTTCCGTGCATGTGCCCAGTTCCTCACTAGCCCTTCACACAATGAGCCAACACCAATTCATACTCCAGATGTAAATCAATAACTTTATAGCCTTGGTTTTTAAACTTTATACCTTGGAAAATATCAAATATATTACCAAGCCAGAGAGGAATCTCTCACTGAACCGCCACGTATCCATAAGCAGCGTCCACAATGACCGTCTATATCCCCACCAACTCCCCGCTGTCTAGTTTATTTTGAAGCAAATCCCCAAATATGACGTCGTTTCATCTGTAAAGATGTCATTACGCATCTTAAAAATACAAGGACTCCATGCCGGGTGCGATAGCTTGCACCTATAATCCCAGCACTTTGGGAGGCTGAGGTGGGCAGATTGCCTAAGGTGAGCAGTTCAAGACCAGCCTGGCCAACATGGTGAAACTTTGTCTCTACTAAAAATGCAAAAAATTAGCCAGGCATGGTGGCAGGCACTTGTAATCCCAGCTACTTGGAAGGCTGAGGCAGGAGAATTGCTTGAACCTTAGAGACAGAGGTTGCAGTGAGCCAAGATCGCACCATTGCACTATAGCCTGGGTAACAAGAGCAAAACTCCATCTCAAACAAACAAACAAAAAATACAAGGACTCTTTAAAACTACCCAGAATACCATGTTCACACCAAAAATCTTGATAATTTCTAACATTTCAAATGTCTTCATCGGATTGTTTTGAAGCAAATGACAGGCATCCTAACGTTTCATCAATTAATAATTCAGTCTGTGTCTCTCTAAAAAACCTACCTTTTTTTTTAAAGCAAAATCACAATAACATTATCATGCTTTAAAAAACCATTAATCCCTAAAATAATCAAATATTCAGTCAATGTATACATTTTCCTGATGTTCTCATAAATGTTACTTTGAAGTTGAGTTGTTTGAATCTGGATTCAAATTTATTTATTCATTCACTTATTTATTTATTTATTTATTTATTTATTTATTTATTTAGAGATGGAGTTTTGCTCTTGTTGCCCAGGCAATGGCACGATCTCGGCTTACCACAACCTCCGCCTCCTTGGTTCAAGCTGGGATTACAGGTATGCCTGGCTGCATACGTGTATTTTGTATTTTTAGTAGGGACGGGATTTCTCCATGTTGGTCTTTCCCTCTCGGTTTGTTTTTTTTTCTTCTTTTTGAGACGGAGTCTTGCTCTGTCGCCCAGGCTGGAGTGCAGCGGTGTGATCTCGGCTCACTGCAAGCTCCGCCTCCCGGGTTCTCGCCATTCTCCCACCTCAGCCTCCGAGTAGCTGGGACTACAGGCGCCGCCACCAGGCCGGCTAACTTTTCGTATTTTTAGTGGAGACGGGGTTTCACCAACTCCCGTCTCAAACTCCCGACCTCAGGTGATCTGCCCTCCTCGGCCTCCCAAAGTGCTGGGATTACAGGCGTGAGCCACCACGCTCAGTTTACTTATTTGTTTTTGAGACGGAGTCTCGCTCTGTCACCCAGGCTGGAGTGCAATGGTGCAATCTCAGCTCCCTGCAACCTCTGCCTCCCGAGTTCAAGTGATTCTCCTTCCTCAGCCTCCTGAGTAGCTGGGATTACAGGTGCCCACGACCACACCCATCTAATTTTTGTATTTTTAGTAGAGACAGGGTTTCACCATGTTGGTCAGCCTGGTCTCTAACTACTGACCTCAAGGGATCCACCCACCTCAGCCTCCCAAAGTGCTGGGATTACAGCTGTCAGCCACCGCTCCCAGCTTGAATCTGGATTCAAATAAATGTACGCGTTGCATTTGATAGCTAGGTCCCTTACATTGCTTTTGATTTGTGAGTTCTCCTTCCCTCTCATTCCATCAAATAATTAATTTGTTGGAAAACATGTCCATAGTTGGATTTTTAAAGATGATAGTCCAATAGTGGTTTGGGTTTTTTTCCCCCTTATCTTACCTTTATTCTTTTTTATTAAAGAAAGCTTTATTGAGGCACGCTTGACATACAATAACTGCACATATTCAAAGTATATCATTTGAAGTGTTGACATGTATGTGCACTGAGAAACCATCAGCAACAGTCAAAGTAATGAATGCATATGTCACCCCCAAATACATGTAGCTCTCTGAGTTTGGGCACACGCTTAGCTTCTCCCTGACTCAGTTTCTTTTCTGTAAGATGAGTGCATAAATGACGAGTATATGGAACCAGATGATCTTTAATGCCCCTTACCTGTCTAAATATCTATTAATCTTTCCTCCTTGGCTCAGCACTCCATCAGATATTAGGAACAGATACATGTGAGCCCCAAGTTTTATCTCTGTAAATAAAATCCACAGCTGAAACCTATAGGTTAATTCAGATTTTTGTATCTCATATGTCCTTAATTCAAAGAAAATAGGAGGCTCTCTAGCTGCTTTCTCTCTGGTATACCAGAAAGATGTATAAATTGGTTACTCATTGCTGAAAACTAGCATATTTCTATTTCGGTTCTAGCATCACGTGGTTTCCACCCTGAGCCTTTTCGAAGCATTGCCCCTTTTTGAAACTAGAGTGAATGTAACGTGGGTTCACGACCCTGGAGGCTCTAATCATTCTCCAACACAGGAAAGCACAGAGACAAAGGATCAGACTCCTCCCAGTGAGAAGTTCAGGAGGTGCTGATTTTAAAACGTTCAAGGGATGATCAAAATGAACACAGCAGTAGAGTATGTAAGGCCGACAAAACTGAAGCCAAGCCTGTTTGAATAAAGTGATATTTATATATACTAAGGTCTAGGCAGAGACTGGTGACAGGGCATGAGCAAATTTGGGCCTACAGTACTAATAAAAAGTGATGAAGGCCAGGCACGGTGGTTCACACCTGTAATCACAGCACTTTGGGAGGCTGAGGCAGGTGAATCATCTAAGGTTAGGAGTTTGAGACCAGCCTGGCCAACATGGTGAAACCCCGTCTCTACTAAAAATACAAAAATCAGCTGGGGGTGGTGGTTTGCACCTGTAGTCCCAGCTACTCCAGAGGTTAAGGCAGGAGAATCACTTGAACTAGGGAGGTAAAGGTTGCAGTGAGCCAAGATCGCGCCATTGCACTCCTGCCTAGGCGACACAGTGAGACTCTGTCTCAAAAAAAATAAAAAACAGTATGCTGAAAATGTCCCTGGTGAACTCTAAAGCCTTGTTAGTAATACAGTGGCTTGTTTATTTACTCATACACTTGGTGCCAGGTAGCTGGTAGGTCTAGGAATACTAAAATACACAATCCATGGCCGTAAGGAACTCATTTTCTCACGGTGGATAAATGTGTACTTGAATCTCTACAAAACTAAGCAGACTGTACTTCGGGCTCAGTTTACCTCCCTGAGAGGTTAGACTTCAAGATCTCAAAGACAAAATACCCAGACAATTCAGATGGAAGCTAAAAGCTTCATTTTATTGCAACCTTGAGCATATCTGTCTTTGCTGTAAGGGTCTTTGATTCAAAGATGTCACATTGAGGCTGGGCGCAGTGGCTCACTCTTGTAATTCCAGCACTTTTGGAGGCTGAGGCGGGTAGATCACGAGGTCGGGAGATCGAGACCATCCTGGCCAACATGGTGAAACCCTGTCTCTACTAAAAATACAAAAATTAGCTGGGCATGGTGGTGCATGCCTGTAATCCCAGCTACTTGGGAGGCTAAGGCAGGAGAATCGCTTAAACCAGAGAGTTGGAAGTCACAGTGAGCCGAGATTGCGCCACTGCACCCCAGCTTGGCGACACAGTGAGACTCCGTCTCAAAAAAAAAAAAAGTCACATTGATAATTCATCATTCATCCATCCATTCATTTATCTATCTCTTCATTCATTCATTCATTCATTCATTCATTCATTCATTCATTCTGGTGCCTCCAGCCTTCTGAGAACAGTTCCGTCTCCCTGGAAATGTTTTCCCATTGTTTACTTAGCTAATTTCTACTCCTGTTCAGGTCTCAATTTAGGCATCTCTTGCTCTGGGAAGACCTCTCTGACCTCTAAGTCTTAATTAATACTCTTCTTGATGCCCCTATCACCACGCTGGTCAAGTGCCTGTTACTCCTTAGTAACGACCCAACTGCGCCATGCAGTAGGAAAGTATTAATAATTGCAGGTTGTATCCCTTAGCTGTTTCTGCATTTTAAAATATCCCCAAGTGAATGCCTTAGAACGACAACTGTCTACCGAGCTCAGAAGTCTAGGCTGGTCAGCTGGTTCTGCTGTGTGCTGGCCTGATTGGTCTTGCCAGGATCACCCATGATCTGTGGTCGGCTGGGAGCTGGGCGATCTAGGGGCCTCATCCCGGTGGCTCAGCTCTGCTCTGTGTGGTCCCCCCACCCCGCAGTCAGGCCTGGGAGTGTTCTCAAGGAGGTCCTGTTCCAGGAGAAGCAGAATGGCAGCTGCACGCCTCCTAAGGGCCCTAGCTCAGAATGTGCACTGCCTCCCTCAGGCTGTCTGCTGGTTCCAGGTCACAAGGTCATTCTAGATCAAAGGGCTCAGGAAACGAACTACACCTGTTGATGGGAGAAGCTGCAAAATACTGTGGCCACTTTTGCACTCTACAGTCCTGATTTAAAAACTGAGACTGTATTCCTCAGGGAAAGAGCTGTGCTTTGTAAAATAAGGAAAAAAATCCTCGGGGAACTGTCACGATAGGCTGGGGATGAGCAAAGAGAAGTAAGTTGCTTGGAATACAAATCTTTTTAAAAATTTGTTTTTTATTTCCACTGATGGCTGGGCAAGGTGGCTCACGCCTGTAATCCCAGCACTTTGGGAGGCCAAGGCGGGTGAATCACCTGAGGCCAGGAGTTTGAGACAAGCCCTGCCAACACGGTGAAACCCCGTCTCTACTAAAAATACAAAAAATTAGCCGGGCATGGTGGCGGGTGCCTGTAATCCCAGCTACTCAGGAGGCTGAGGCAGGAGAATCGTTTGAACCCAGGAGGCGGAGGCTGCAGTGAGCCAAGATCGTGCCACTGCACTCCAGCCTGGGCGACAGAACGAAACTCTGTCTCAAAAAAAAATTTCCATCGATGGCGGCCAGGAAGTGGGAGGACCCCGAGGAGCAAGAAGGGGACTGAGAACTCCAGCGGGTCCTCCGTGAGGGCTGGTGCACGCCTCACACACTCGCGTACCTCCCAGTGGATCTTGACCAGAGTCTCCCTACACAGCCAGGCCTGGGACACTTGGGAGAAAAAAGTGAAACAGAAGGCATCAGGCAAGGTGACAGGAGGTGGCAGAGGGGACTTGAGGACGTTCAAGAACCTACACTTGTGCCGCCTCTGATTTGTTCCAGTTTTGGGGGACATTTCTGGATTCTATATTTTTGCTTTAAGCAATGCTATCTTTTTTGTCTTATCATGCAAAATCTCAAACATATGCATAAGTAGGCAGAACCTCATAAATCCTCACTCAAATCCCTGTTCCACCACGAGCAATTCAAGGCTCTCTTGTTTCATCTGTGCTCTCATCTCTCTCCTGCCCACCACATTGTTTGAGGCAAATCCAGGATCTCTCATCTGTAAACATTTCAATATATCCTTCTAAAAGAAAGGGAAGTATTTTTTAAATGTGTAAACACAATAGTGTCATTACAACGTTCAAATTTGACAATGGTACCTTAACATAATCAAACATCCAGTTAATGTTCAAACCTCCCATTGTCTCCATAATAAGGTCTGAACATTGCAAGTGATTGCTGTTTGAAGTCGTTAATAGAATGACCCTCTGATATTCCTGCCCCCACTTCTGTACTTTCTGATATACTTATTGAAGAAACTAGGTAATTTGTCCTACAGAGTTTCCCATGGTCTAGATATTGTGAATGGCAATTTTTGGCAGCCATTTAACATGTTCATTTGTCTCCCGGATTTCTTGTCAAGGGGTGATTGGATCCAGAGGTTTCATTCATCTGTTTTGAGAGGACAATTTCACAGGTGATGTTAAGGACTACCCTGTTTTTTTCAATTTTATTTTCAAAATTCTTACCCTATAAAGGGGTGCTGATAAATGCTACCCCTTTTATTTTGAAAGATTTTCCCCCCAGATTCATGGCTTTAAAATTCTGTGCCTCAAAAATTCTGTGCCTCAAATTTGTTAATTGGTGGGGTTTTTTTTGTTTTTTTTTTTGTTTGTTTGTTTGAGATGGAGTCTTGCTCTGTCACCCAGGCTGGAGCTGGAGTGCAGTGGCGCCATCTCGGCTCGCTGCAAGCTCTGCCTCCCAGGTTCAAATGATTCTCCTACCTCAGTCTCCCTAGTAGCTGGGACTACAGGTGCCCGCCGCCATGCCCGGCTAATTTTTTGTATTTTTAGTAGAGACGGGGTTTCACCGTGTTAGCCAGGATGGTCTCAATCTCCTGACCTCGTGATCCTCCCGCCTTGGCCTCTCAAAGTGCTGGGATTACAGGTGTGAGCCACCGTTTTTTAGACAGAGTCTTGCTCTGTCACTCAGGCTGGAGTGCATTGGTGCCATCTCAGCTCACTGCAACCCCTGCCTCCTGGAGTCAAGTGATTCTCCTGCCTCAGCCTTCTGAGTAGCTGGGATTACAGGTGCACACCATCACACTCAGTCAATTTTTTATATTTTTGGTAGAGACAGGGTTTCACCACATTGGCCAGGATGATCTCGAACGCCTGACCTCAGGCGATCTATCTGTCTTGGCCTCCCAAAGTGCTGGGGTGATAGGTGTGAGTCATTGTGCCTGGCCTGGTTTCTTGAATAAATAAAATGTTCACAATCTTTTCCTCCCAATTAATGAATAATTTTTAGCTTTTCCATGTTAAAATAGGGAGTGAAGAAAACACATGATTTTTGAAATGCCACAGCAATCAATTTCCAAATCAGTTTAGTTTGGAAGAGAAATTGGTGTGCATGTGATCTAACTTCCAGCACTCAGCACTAAGGCTTTATGAGAAGATCCTGGGAAAGGTCCAACACGCTGGTGTGAGCAGTAAACTGGAAGCCACTGGTTAAAGGAAAAGAAAACTGCAGCCACAGGGAGGTGTGGCTACTGGCCAAGGAAAGAGTGAGAGAAAAACTCTTGTCAGAAACTTCTGGCATCCAGTGTCAGCATCAGCCATCTAAACAAGATATTTCTGTCTCTCTTGGCCATGAGTAAATACTCGGCTTAGCTAGCAGCTATTCATGAGCTTATTGTTAGTTAAGAGTTGGAAACTTAGACATGACATGTGTTTGTAAACACATGTGCGGTCATAGTTTACATCATCTCTTTAAATAGAATCGCGTTCCCTATCTGAACTATGCAGCCATGAAGGCTGGGAAAGCAATCCTTTTTTATTCTACGCTTCAAGTAACAATCTGGAAAAAAAAAAATTCCTTGACTTTGGAACTGGTTCTAGCACCAAGTATGAAGAGAGAAAATGCAAACTAGAGCAGCCCTTTCTTATCAAAATTCCCATGGGTGCGCGTCTAGCAGCGTGGAGCTGTCCTCTGGAGAAAAGGCCAGTCTAACTGTCATGCCTATATATAGAAGCCAGGAAGAGAAAGTGACCCGTGGGCCTTGATCTGAAGGATATCAGAAGGCAGGCCTGAAATTTAATATGCCCTCAGCCTCTCCCTCCGGGTCTCTTTGTTTGATTTTTATGAGAATCTGTATGAGGGCTCTATCTCATTCTCTTTTTTCATTCTTCTTTAAAAAGAAACTATAGTATTGTCTTATTTTTAGGATACAGGAAGCAATAGACAGAGGAGGCTTCCGTGGAGAAGCAGTAAAAGGCTCCATTTTAACTTGATAACCGTGAAAGTTTGGAAACTGATGACGCTGCTGTTTGATTGCTGATTCCCGCTTAAAACAGTCCCAGATTAGGTGTGGTGCAAACGAAAACGCCCTCCAGCCGACACTACTCCTGCCAGCCACATTTGGAGGGTGGAGTGTACAGAAGAATTGCAGGGTAGTGGAACTCCGGGCTGGGAGCTTGCATTCCTTGACCACCTTGACCACGAACCGGATGTGTGAGCTGGACTTGGGTTTCCTCTGTCATAAAATAGCGGGTTGAACCAGGTACAGTTGGCCATCTGTCTCCACAGCTTCCGAACCCAGATTATACCCACTGCATATTGAAAATACTCAGAGAGGTCAGGCACAGTGGCTCACGCCTGTAATCCCAGCACATTGGGAGGCGGAGGCAGGTGGATCACTTGAAGTCGCGAGTTCAAGACCAGCCTGGCCAACATGGTGAAACCCTGTCTCTACTAAAAACACACAAAAAAATTAGCTGGTGTGGTGGCACACGCCTGTGAGCCTGTGATCCCAGCTACTTGGGAGGCTGAGGCAGGATAATTGCTTGAACCCAGGAGGTGGAGGTTGTGACGAGCCAATATTGCACCACTGCACTCCAGCCTGGGCGACAGAGCAAGACTCTGTCTCAAAAAAGAAAAAAAAAAAAGCCAACCTCTATGCACAGAGGACATATGAGTCCTCACAAGATGGGGGGGCCTCTGTATTCCCTTCAGGAGAAGCGGACACCGCCTGACCATGGGTGAGGCCCACGAGTAGGAGAGAAGGGTTGCTAGAACCTCCCTTCCCTCCATTCCCAGTCTTTCTCCCTACCTGCTACACAGGTAGCAGCAAACTGTGTGGTCCTGCTGGGACAGTAGAGAAATAGGCCACAAAACAACTAGGACTCATCCATCTGCCCCCACAACTCTGGCTTGAGTTGAGTTGAATTGTGTCCCCCAGAATTGCTGTGTTGAAGTCCTAACCCCCAGGATCTCAGAATGTGGCCTTATTTGGAAATAGGGTTATTGCAGATGCAATCAGTGAAGATGAGATCATACTGCAGTAGTATGGTCCCTGGTCAGTCCCTACTCCAATATGACTGGAGTCCTCATAGGAAGGGGGTGTGTACACACACACACACACACACACACACACACGGAGGACATCGTGTAAAGACTGGTGTTCTGCTGCCACAAGCCAAGGAGCTACCAGAAATGAGGGAAGACTCCTGGAACACATCCTTCCCTCACACCTTCAGAGGGAGCCTGGTTTAGCTGGCACCTCCGTCTTGAACTTCTGGCCTCCAGAACCATGAGTCCCATTGTTCGTTCCCATGGTTCTAAGCCACCCAGTTTGTGGTGCTTTGTTACGGCAGCCCTGAGGAACAAATACAAACTCCAACCCATTTTGCTTGACTTCCTGTGAAAGCCAATGTTTTTCTGAAGACAGAAGAAACTTCCAATGCTGCAGGAGACACCACCACTGACTAACTGTTTAATCGCTCTAAACCCCAATTTCCTCATCTGTACAAAAGAGAAGACAGAGCCTCCTTGATAGAGTGGATGTGAGCATAAATGTGACCTTGACCATAAAGCATCTAGCCTAGGCCTGGGCACGTTGGAAGTTCTCAGTAAATGGTGGTGGTTTTGTTAGTCTTAGCTCACGTATGGATGTGGGTGTACTCAGTTCGTGGTCGGGGCTGGGTGGAGCACCAGGCACCAGGGGAGGGGACTGGGTTGGGGGCTGGAAAAGTAGAAGAATCCAGATGATAAAGTTGAGGAGGATGCTGGTGGAGCCTCCTAGCTCAGCACGCCTTCAGGGGTCCCTGGCTTGTCTGCATCCTTGCCTGCCTCTGCCTTGTCTTCATCCCCCTTTCCTGCTAGCTGTTGTGCTGAAGAGGACAGGGATGTACGCGTATTGTAGTTCATGGCCATCCTATTTATGGACAAAATAAGTTGTATCAAACCACCCAATTGGTAGGACCAAGCTTATGATAATATTTGTTGAACAAGTGAATGAGTGAATGAGCAAATGCATGAATAAACATATCTCTTGGTTCCATGGACTCAGATATCTGATCCCGGGAACCTGATGAAAAGTAGGATTGTCTTGGCCAGGCACGGTGGCTCACACCTGTAATCCCAGCACTTTGGGAGGCTGAGGCGGGTGGATTCACGAAGTCAGGAGTTCAAGACCAGCTTGGCCAAGATGGTGAAACCCTGTCTCTACTAAAAATACAAAAAAATTAGCCGGGCGTGGAGGCGCACACCATAGTCCCAGCTACACAGGAGACTGACGCAGAGAATTGCTTGAACCCGGGAGGCGGAGCTTGCAGTGAGCCGAGATCGTGCCTCCTAGGCGACAGAGTGAGACTCCATCTCAAAAAAAAAAAAAAAAAAAAAGTAGGATTGTCTTGGCCCCCACTGCCCTAATTCAAATGGTAGCTACTCCACCTTCCAACTCAGATTCGAGAGGTTTTAGCAGTGACATGAGGAGAAATCATGTAAACATGGGAGGAACGCCACCCAACTTATGCCTCTTGCCACATGGACTATTTCAACAGCTCAGCATAACTTTCTAGGCTGACTCGCAGGCCCTCGAACTCTGGCTGGCTTTCCCCTCTCTCCCTCATGCTCTCATGGGCCTCACGCCAGCTCACCTGGGGATTCACCATGCTGCCTGTCCGCACATTCGCTCTCTCAGTGTAAATTCTGGGAGTCAGCACCCCTTGACATCCCCCGTGCTTGCCACACCAGGAAGGGGCACAAAAATAACGGAAGAATCCCTCCCTCCCTTCAGATCACATTCACTTTGATGGCTTTTCCTCTCCATGATGTCTTAAGTTAAACTTCATAATTCCAAATCCCTGCATGCTCAGACTTCCAGGCCTGTTGGCTCCATCCTGGCTCACCTGTAGCCCATGCGTATTAATGGCACCTGCAGATTTCCCACCTGTGTCCCCATGCTGTAGTTCCAGAGCCCTGCTCTCTTCTCCTGTAATCGGACTCTCCCAACCCAGCTGCCTATGATTCCTGGGGCCCTCATTGCCCCTGGGACACTCAGGCTGTTCTGTCTTCTTGGCATGATCCCTCCTCTCCCCCAGTCTTGCTCTTCAGTCATTTCAAACACCTGAAAAACGTACCCTCTCCACTTCCCACTTCAGTTCACACCTCCGTTCCTCCCGGCCTGGAGTCCGCTTGCTATGAACTCAGAGGCATTTATTTATACAGAACCCAGAGGGTCAGCCCCTATTTTCCCATTAGGATTATCTGCATCTTCAGAAGAAGACATATTTTTACTCTGTTTTCAATTATTTCATGTCCTTTGTGCTTAGTAGAGAACAATCTAAATTGATCAATGTACCCAAAGTACAGCAGGACCAGTTATTCTATCACTGGGATGGCGAATAACTTTCTATCAGCATGCCAGCCCCGGTGGTTAACAAAGGTGCTGCAGTGCTGAGGGTTGGAGATCAGAAGAGTCTAGGTTCACATCGAGGCTCCACGGGGAAGAGGCTCCGTGGGGAAGACCGCGACCCCGGGGTGACACTCCTCAGGCCACAGGGGAAGGGAGCTGCCACAGGTCACATAAACATGCCAACCCCTGTCCACTAGCTCTGTCTCCCTTCGTGAACTCACTTTAGGAAAGGGGGATTTTGTGGCTCTTATGGATTGGAAGTTTCTGGGGTTGACAGGGAACCACAAGAGTTGCTTAGTTGAAAATGATCTTTGTCTCTAATGTTGAACTTGCTGTCATCTGAGATCCAGGGCTGGCTGGAAAGATGAGTAAAGCAGGGGGCAAAATGAGAGCCTATAACCCCTGTAAGAGCCATCATTCACTCAGGAGCTTTGAAACACGGCAACATTCTAGCAGAAATGAGCCTTGACAAATCAGATTTTTTTTTTTTTTTTGAAACGTAGTTTCACTCTTGTTGCCCAGGCTGGAGTGCAACGGTGGCGCGATCTCGATCTCGGCTCACTGCAACATCTGCCTCCCAGGTTCAAGTGATTCTCCCACATCAGCCTCCTGAGTAGCTGGGATTACAGGTGCCTGCCACCATGCCCAGCTAATTTTTGTATTTTTAGTAGCGATGGGGTTTGGACATGTTGACCAGGCTGGTCTCAAACTCCTGACCTCAGGTGATCCACCCGCCTTGGCCTGACCAAACTGCTGGTATTACAGGCGTGAGCCACTGCACCCTGTTGACACACTGGATTCTTTAAAGAGAAATTGTCTCTAGGCAGCAGAATGTAGACTGCCCACTCAGCCCAGATATCTCTTAATAATAATAATAACAATAATAATAATAATAATGATAATAGAAGAAGGAGGAGGAGGAGGATTGGTAAGGGTTCTTTAAAGTGAGACCTTAAGGAAGTTAAAGACTGACCCTTACTATGTAGACCTGTTTTTGTTTTTTTTTTTTGAGACAGTGTCTTGCTCTGTTGCCCATGCTGGAGTGCAGTGGCATGATCGTAGCTCACCGCAGCATTGAACTTCCGGGCGTAAGTGATCCTCCTGCCTTAACCTTCTGAATAGCTAGGACTATGGGTGCACACCACCATGCCCGACTAATTTTTTTAGTTTTATTTTTGTAGAGATGGGGATCTCACTATGTTCCCCCAGGATGGTCTTGAACTCCTAGCCTCAAACAATCCTTTGATCCTCCCTCCTCAGCCTCCCAAAGGGCTGGGATTACAGGCACGAACTGCTGCTCCCTTAGAGACCTGCTTTTTCACATAAATTTTAAGTTCCTAAAACAGACTGTCAGGCTCCTCAGGTGGCTCTCAACCTTGAGTTCCTCCAGTCACCTTGGGCTAGCTCTGGTCCAGCCCCAGCCCTCCTCAGCTGTGCCTTTGACCTTGTCTCTCACCCTTGTCTCCTGCGGTCTAGAGGTCCTGGGCTATTCACTCCTGGCTTCAGCCCCTCCTTACCCTTGACTCTGGCTTACACACAACCAGTGCTGTCCATAAGGAGTGAGTCCCTATTGCTTTATTTCCACAAAATGTTGCTGCCCTTTAAAGTCCTCTGCCAGCTCCTGGCTGCAGCATGGGTAGCTCGAGTTCTGTCACTGAGTATTCCATGTCCACATTCTTCCCCAAAATGCTCTTCTGGGAGAGGGTGTGGAAACTCCTCTGGGGAGGGATGGTCATTTCCTGTTTGGAAGGGGATACTGGTTCCTCCATGTGATACTTTCTTTGCCATACTGTGAGTGTCCCCTCACCCCACGACACCCTCCCTCATAGGAGAGCCCTCTTCCATCACTTCCTGCCTAGAAGCCTGGATCTTATGCTTGGAGGTATCATTTCACGCTCCCTGTTGCCACCCACTAGGAAATGGGTCCTGGTGGCATCTGAAAAGAAGGAGCAGGAGTTAACCCATAAGAACCCTAGAGAGTGGGAAAACAGAAAAAGGAGAGCTCTCTTTCCAGACTTTTTAAACTCTTAAATGGCAAGGAAGAGTAGAGAAGACCCACCATGGGATGAAACAGCTCTTCTCAGAGATCAAAATTTCTCTTTTCCTTTGAGGGTTTTTAATTCAACGCTAAAAATAAATGGATCTCTTTAGGGATATTTAGGCAAATATCACATGATGCCTCCATTCCTTTTCTTTTTCCGTTTTCAAATGAGGATCTGCAAAGAAAAAAGGAAAAGTGAAAATTCCCCTACATCTGAAGCAAAGAATTATATCAACGTATTTATCAGACACCAAGCGAAAATCAAACACCACACTCACATATTTGTAACATCTTGATTTGGACTAATTAAGAAAACTTTTGGCCGGGCGCGGTGGCTCACACCTGTAATCCCATTACTTTGGGAGGCCAGGGTAGGTGGATCACGAGGTCAGGAGTTCGAGACCAGCCTGGCCAACATGGTGAAACTCTGTCTCTACTAAAAATACAAAAATGAGCCGGGCATGGTGGCACATGCCTGTAATCCCAGCCACTCGGGAGGCTGAGGTAGCAGAATTGTCTGAGCCTGGGAGGCGCAGGCTGCAGTGAGCCAAGAACACACCACTGCACTCCAGCCTGGGTAACTGAGCGAGACTCCATCTCAACACAAAAAAAAAGAAAAGAAAAGAAAAGAAAACTTTTAATCAATTTCATTCCCCTTCACTCCCATATACCTCTATTTTACTTCTATTTTGGAACAAGTATATATCGTCTCCACTTCAGCTTTTTATTTGAGTTTTAACCAGTCATGAGCACTTAGCATTCTTCCATGGGCTGCGTTAGTCTGAGATCAGCTTCGAAATGCTCTGCGGGGAGACTGAGTGCCAATGCTGTCTGATGCACCTGCCTCATGGGAATGGATTTTTTTCCCCTTTGAACAACTCCTGAATAACCTAGAGTTGGAAGCTTGTCCTGGGGAAAGCAGATGACTAATCATTAGCAGAGGTAAAGGAGAAGTTCTCTTTCCTTGAGCTATCTCAGCAGCTGCCCAAAAGGCAGAATAGATTGACCTCCACCAGTCTCCTCCCACCATTACACGTGTCCCTGCTGTGGTTCTTGATGTCACTCCCCGTTTTGGTGAGGCCCTGTCCTGGGGAGTTGCCTCTGCTTAGTTTTATCTGTTGATCATAAATAAGTGGTAACTCCACTTCCCAGCACTGAAAAACAACTTCCTTTTCCAAATTTTTCGGTTGCTATTTCCCAGGATGGAGTTTAAGAGGAAATGGTTGGAATATCCAGATTTGAGCTCAAAGCTTGGGTACCAGTGCTGATGGGATGATGGCAGGGTCTGGCCTAGAGGATTTGCCGAAGGTGCATATTCACACTTTTGAATGTGGGCAAGCAGTGCTGCGCTGGATGAACAGAAAGACATCACAAAACCAAAATATCTTAGATGAGTAGTGATTAGGATTCACAGGCACTGAGAATGTGTATGATTCCTCTTCTTTTGTTAAAAAGGAAGCTCTCAATCTTGAAACATTGCATTAGTAGGTCCCAGGAAGGAGGTGTGATAAAACCCCAAGGATAGAGGTAACTATGCTTAGAGACAGCACTGAAAGCACTAACCTAGTGCTAATAAGTGCTGAAATGCTTTCTGTTTAGACTTCAAAGAGGCTCAAGGACGGAGCAGCTGTGCCCTGGCAGCATCTCCTTTGATAACCAGACCCCTCGCCCCAGTGCACCAAGGACAAGCCAACAACCTGTGTGCAGAGGGAAGGGAAAATATCACTGATAAAATGCCTTCCGGACAACAGAGACTGAGGACAAATATGAAAGATCAATACCCAGGTTCTATCTGATACAGGATCAAAGCAGCCAGACAGTTTACACATAAGCAAATATAATGAATCAATGCATAGCGGCAATTTTAGAAATGTAAATATACATTTTCATGATAGCCTGAAGGACCTATAAAGCTAGCAAACAAGAATGTAAATATTCAGCTTAGTCAAATTCTAAGTCGGTTTGATCATTCTGGACAACAGTGTGGCAATATGCATAATAAAGAACTGTCAGTGTGATTTGTGACCTCTAGCCCAATACCCTACTTTGGGTAGGTATTTTCTCCTGTTTACACTGCAGGAAAAAATTATGTATTTACAATTGTAAAAGACAGGGATTATTTCAGATGCTCAAGAATGGGGAATTGGTTATATAAATACAGGCCCCCTGTAAACTGTTACCAGCAAGAATTCCGTTCGGGTCTGCAGCAACCTCAGTTTTTGCCTCCTCAGAAGAGATAATCCAACCGAGGGGCATAAGGCAGAGTTAGAGACTGAGGCAAGTTTTAGAGCAGGAATGAAAGTTTATTAAAAACCTTTAGCCCAGGCGCAGTGGCTCAAGCCTGTAATCCCAGCACTTTGGGAGGCTGAGGCGGGTGGATCACCTGAGGTCGGAGTTCGAGATCAGCCTGGCCAACATAGTGAAACCCCATCTCTATTAAAAATACAAAAAAATTAGCTGGGTGTGGTGGTGGGCGCCTGTAACCCCAGCTACTTGGGAGGCTGAGGCAGGAGACTCGCTTGCACCTGAGAGGCAGAGGTTGCAACGAGCCAAGATCGTGCCACTCACTCCAGCCTGGGAGACAGAGGGAGACTCTGTCAAAAAAAAAAAAAAGAAAAAAGGAAAAAAGCTTAAGCCAAAATGAAAGGAAGTAAATTACACTTGGAAGAGGGCTAAGCCAGCAACTTGAGAGATTCAAGTACACGGTTTGATCTCTGACTTGTGGTTTTATAGGTTGGCATGCTTCCACCGTCTTGCGTTCCTTCTTCCCTGATTCTTCCCTTAGGTGGGCTGTCCGCACGCCAGTGGCCTGCCAGCATATCCCGGCCCGCGGGATAGTCAGTGTAGGCCCTGGAGGAGGGGGTGGGAATTTGGGGAACAAGAGACACGAGAAATGGAGACAAGACAGTGCTCTGATCAAGTCTCGTTTAATGGCGGTAATGCACTGCCTTATATACACTTGGAAGGGAAGGGGTTGGGCTAAGGCAGAAATGATCTCATTGCCGAGGGCGTGGCCAGGTTAGTTTCGGTTTCTCCGGTCAGACGTCATGTTGCGCTTGCGCTATTAAGTAACAATTTTCCCGGGCGGGGGAAAAGTGAGTGAAGAAGAAGCAGGAAGAGTGCCATCTTTAATGAGGTATTAGTACAGGGGAAAAAAGGCAAAGATAGGGAGAAGGTGTGGGGTGGAAATGAATATAGCTCAGGCGTTTAATCCTCAATTATTATTCGCTATGGCCGGGGCGTGCAGCTCGGGACACCAGCATTTGGGAAGGGAGCATGCGCAGTGTATTTACTGGAGTTGTACGCATGCCCACTTGAGGCATTCTTCCCTTACCAGTCTAATGTTCCTAGGAGGTCGCATACCAGGTAAACTCTACCATTTTGCCTCTCAATGCACATGCTTGAGCGCACTCGCCCAGCTCCTGAGATCTTACTGGGAAGCTGCTCATCACCAGCTTCAGGTGTTTCTGTTTATTGGGAGACGGCCTTTCCCTGGTGGTGGCTGCAACCAATTATTATTTTAGAGAGACAGTTCACAACCGCCCGACCATCACCTGATGGTCGCCTGACATTCCTGGTGGGGGTTGGGGGACCCTCTCCTGCCCTGCTCATGTCTGACTAGCTACCTACTGTCACAACTCCTCTATGGCACCTTAACCTAAAAGCATGGAGGCCTATACCATTATTTTATACATGAGGACACTCAGGAGACTTTAACTCTACGATCGCAAATTGTTTTCACCTTACATACTAATTGCCTCTATTAGAAAGTGCGTCTGAGTCCTGAATTGAAAAGAGTCCACCCCACTCACTACTGCTAAAGAATGATTTTTCTCATCCCTGGGATGTGACATTATCTGGAAAGAAATATAGCTTCGAATAGCCCAAGAAACAGAGGTTAATGTCACTGGCTGTTTTCAAGGTACCATAATGTTTTCCGGTACTGTCAAAGTTTTCATGATTCATTGAGTAAAACCCACTGACGAAATTGTTACATAACTTCTTTCAGATTTGGTGTATAGTTTTCAAAGTAGTGGTTAAAAACTATTTGTACAAGTATTATGAGGTATTTACTCAAATAGGTAGATATTTAACTTTGCTTTATTTTATAAGATGATAACCTTTTTTACCTCCTAAAACCAAGAAATAAATAATATACTAGCAATGATTAAGCTTTTGGCATTATCTACCTTTCATTACATGCATAGTAAATATTCGGTTATGCTGTTTCTGATTTAGAGATTCATTCCCCCCAAATTCTGCCTTTTATGTTTCATTAGCTACTAATATTGATAACATATTTCTGTTGTCGTGATCAATCATGTTCTAAAATAATAATTATATTGAAAACTCAATCTGGAAGAAAAGTGAATACTTAGACAAAAAACTGAATGAAATATTAAGTGAGAAAAGAAGAATGAAATAATATTGACACACGTTACAGCTATGCAAAACTGTTTACTGGTTAAACAATTTCTGGACCAATGTAAGTAGCTTAACATTCCTGTTCTTTTCTTTTGAAAAGTTGCTGAAGATAAAGACAAGTCGGAAGAAAAGAAGGGAGAGAGAGAGGGCGCCTGTACTGAAATGGTAAAATTCCACTTTCCATGCATTGATTTTGTGTGGTAGGATAACCAATAAAACACTTCTATGCAGAAATATGGTATGAAGAGAAAGGCTATGGAGAAAGTGAGTTGGAAATACCAGTTCAAGAAGAAAACACTACCCTTAGTTCATTTTTTAAATGAATGTTGGTGAGTTTAGAATTATTATAGTTTTGAATTCTATTGGAAACTTCTTAAAGAGCGACATAACAGTTCTATTTTTGCTGTTTAAGACTTTTTTGCATCTATTAAACTTAACGTAAAAATTGTAAATATGAACTTAAAATATCCAACAAGTGAATAGTTTCAAAATCCTTTTAGGACGTATGTGACAAAAACCTTTGTAAACTGCTAGTCTTCAAAGCTTGTTCTGTTAAAAATGCCTAAAAATGCCTCACAAAAAGAATTCTCTTTCTTTCTTTTTTTTTTTTTTTTTTTTTTTTGAGACTCTGTCGCCCAGGCTGGAGTGCAGAGGCATGATCTTGGCTCCTTGCAATCTCCGCCCCCTGGGTTCAAGAGATTCTCGTGCCTCAGCCTCCTGAGTAGCTGGGATTACAGGCACCCACCACCACGCCCAACTAATTTTTGTATTTTTGGTAGAGACAGGGTTTTGCCATGTTGCCCAGGCTGTTCTTGAACTCCTGGCCTCAAGTGATCCATCTACCTCAGCCTCCCAAAGTGCTGGGATTAAGGTGTGAGCCACTACATCATGACAGGAGGGAAGAGAACAGGCTCAGAATATCACCTTGACTCCAAGAAAATGCACTGTCAGCCTAGCTTCCTAAATAAGGATGTTATTCCTTAAATAACAAAGTCTGAAGTAGTCTATGCTTGATTATCTGAGAGTTTACTTATCTAATTGCAGATTATCTATATTATCCACATATATACATGGGAATAGAAATTATCTCCTGTTCTACATGTTCTTTCTATTATTATTATTATTATTGAGGTGAAATTCACAGAACATATAATTAACTATTTTAAAGTATACAATTCAGTGGTATTTTGTATACTCACAATGTTGTGCAACCACCCTCTCTAGCTAGTCTCAAAATGTTTTTATCACCCCATAAAAGCATCCCATACTTTTATGATTAAGCAATCATTCCCCTCTTTCCCTTATCCTCAATTGCCTGGTAATTTCTAATCTGCTTTCTATCTGTATGGATTTGCCTGTTCTAGATATCTTTTTGAGGATTTTTGTATCTATATTCATAAGAAATATTGTCTGTAGTTTTCTCGTATCTTTGCCTGGCTTTGACATCAGGGTAATTCTCGCCTCATAAAATGTGTTAGAAACTGTTCCCACTTCTTCTATTTGTTTGGAAGAGTTTGAGAAGGATTAGTGTTAATTCTTTTTTAAATGTTTGGTAGAATTTACCAGTGAAGCCATCTGGTCCTGGGCTTTTCTTTGCTGGGAGGTTTCTGATTACTGATTCAATCTCCCTACTTGCAACAGGTTTGTTGATTTTTCTATGTCTTCTTGGGTCAGTTTCAGTAATTTGTGTGTTCCCAGGTATTCGTTCATTCCATCTAGATTATCTAATTTGTTGTCATACCACTCTTCATAGTACTTGCTTATAATTCTTTTAATTTCTATAAGGTCAGTTGTAATTTCCTCGCTTTCATTTCTGATTTTAGTTATTTGCATCTTCTCTTTTTTTCTCTGTCTAGCTATAGGCTTGTCAATTGTGTTGATCTTTTCAACGAGCCTGCTTTTGGTTTGATTCTATTGTTTTTCTACTGTCTTATTTCATTTATCTCTGTTCTGATCTCTGCTGCTGCTTCTCTACTTCTTCCTTTACCTCACCTACCACATAAAAGAATTGCCACAGAAAAGGTGAAGATGTGTTTGTTAAATCTTCAGACCCTTTCATCTTATTTACTAGTCCTAAAACTAAGAAACTGAAGGAGGTACAAAGAACTCCAATACCCTAAAGAAAACTTTCCTGAGACTTTTGGAAACATATGTCACATAATCAGCTAAATTAATCATGAAATATAAATTATGATTTTAGTTTTTTCTCGAAAGTGATAAAATTAGAAATTATTTTGTAAGATAAAAAACAAAGAAAAAAAGTCTGTAAACTATGACATTCAGGGAGGTTCTTTGGCCTTCTGCCCTCATGACCACCTGTCAAACAGAACCCTATGCATGTATATATGTGTGTATGAGGGTCTTCAAAAAGTTCACAGAAGGTTGGGCACGGTGGCTCATGCCTGTAATCGCAGCACTTTGGGAGGCTGAGGTGGGTGGGTAGTTTGAGCTCAGGAGTTTGAGTCTAGCCTGGGCAACGTGGTAAAACCCTGTCTCTACAAAAAAATACAAAAAATTAGCTGAGTATGGTGGCGCATGCCTGTAGTCCCAGCTACTAGTGGGAGCTGAGGTAGGAGGATTGCTTGAACCCAGGAGGTAGAGGCCGTAGTGAGCCAAGATCGTACCATTGCACTCTAGCCTGGCGACAAAGTGAGATGCCGTCTGAAAAAAAAAAAAAAAAAAAAAGTTGATAGAAAATGTGTATTATGAAGGAACTATGCATGGATTTCAAAAAGTTTTTTGCACCAAAATGAGCTCAAGTTTATTTACTAGCTGGTAATAACATGTCTGAATAGGATCTAGTTTGCAGCCCTAAGAAGGATAAGACATCAGTTTGAAAAAATCTCCTATCAGAGCAATATGATTTCTGCCAATATTGAAGCAAGAACGAACATCAAATTTATGGTGATGTTTGGGTGAAGAATGGTAAAATAACTGATGCTTTATGAAAAGCTTATGGTGATAGTGTCCTGAAGAAATCAGCAGTTTACAAATGAATAACTCTATTTGCAAGGGAAAAATTCATCTTGTCTGCACCTTAATTGAAGAGGAACGATGATTAACATCATCAAAGACCAAGAGTGAGGAACAATAGCTAACACCATAGACATCTCAATTGGTTCAGCTTACACAATTCTGACTGAAAAATTAAACTCAAGCAAACTTTCCACTTGGTAGCTGCCAAAACTGTTGTGCCCAGAGAAGCCGCAGACGAAGAGCAGAGCTTTCAAAGGAAATTGTAAACAAATGAGATCAAGATCCTGAAGCATTTCTTTTGAAGAACTATAGCAGGAGATGGAACATGGCTTTACCAGCACAATCCTGAAGACAAAGCACAGTCAAAGCAATGGCTACCAAGAGGTGGAAGTGGTCCAGCCCAAGCAACAGTGGACCAGTCAGGAGCAAAAGTCATGACAATGGTTTGGGGGGATACTCAAGGTATTTTGCTTGTGGTTTTATTTTTTTATTTTTTCATTTTTTTGAGATGTAGTCTCGCTCTGTCACCCAGGCTGGAGTGCAGTGGCACAATCTCGGCTCACTGCAACCTCTGCCTCCCGAGTTCAAGCAATTCTCTGCCTCAGCCTCCTGAGTAGCTGGGATTACAGGTGCCCACCACCATGCCTGGCTAACTTTTTTGTATTTTTAGTAGAGACGGGGTTTCACCATCGTGGCCAGGCTGCTCTTGAACTCCTGACCTCGTGATCCACCCACCTCGGCCTCCCGAAGTGCTGGGTTTACAGGCGTGAGCCACCGTGCCTAGCCACTTGTGGCTTTCTTGAGGGCCAAAGGATGATAACATCTGCTTATTATGAGAGAACTTTGAGAAAGTTAGCTGGAGCCTTAGCAGAAAAACACCTGAGAAAGCTTCCTTTGAGAGCCCTTCTCCATCACGACAATGCTCCTCATTCTTCTCATCAAATGAGGACAATCTTTCAAGGGTTTTGATGGGAAATCAGTAGGCATCCACACTACGGTCCTGATTTGGACCCTTCTGACTTCTATTTATTTCCTAATCTTAAAAAATCTTAAGGGGCACTCATTTTTCTCCAGTTAATAATGCAAAAAAGGTTGTGTTGACATGGTTCAATTCCCAGGATCTTCACTTCTTTAGGGATGGACTAAATGGCTGGTATCATCACTTACAAAAGTGTCTTGGTCTTGATGGAGCCTATGTTGTAAAATAAACCCGACGGGGTGGCTTGCGCCTTTAATCCCAGCTGCTCAGGAGACTGAGGCTGGAGGATCACTTGAGCCCAGGAGTTCAAGACAAGCCTGGTAACATAGTGAGATGCCATCTCTATAAATAAATAAATAACTGTTTATACATTTTACTTTTTCTTTTAATTCCATTTTCCCACAAACTTTTTGATGTTCCCTTATATGTGAGCGTCCATATATATGTGTGTGTGCGCATGCATGCACATGTGTATGTATGTGTTTGCAGTGTATGTATGCATGCATGTGTGTATATATGTGTGCACATGTGTGTGTTTGCAGTGTATGTATGCATGCATGTGTGTATATATGTGTGCACATGTGTGTGTTTGCAGTGTATGTATGCATGCATGTGTGTATATATGTGTGCACATGTGTGTGTTTGCAGTGTATGTATGCATGCATGTGTGTATATATGTGTGCACATGTGTGTGTTTGCAGTGTATGTATGCATGCATGTGTGTATATATGTGTGCACATGTGTGTGTTTGCAGTGTATGTATGCATGCATGTGTGTATATATGTGTGCACATGTGTGTGTTTGCAGTGTATGTATGCATGCATGTGTGTATATATGTGTGCACATGTGTGTGTTTGCAGTGTATGTATGCATGCATGTGTGTATATATGTGTGCACATGTGTGTGTTTGCAGTGTATGTATGCATGCATGTGTGTATATATGTGTGCACATGTGTGTGTTTGCAGTGTATGTATGCATGCATGTGTGTATATATGTGTGCACATGTGTGTGTTTGCAGTGTATGTATGCATGCATGTGTGTATATATGTGTGCACATGTGTGTGTTTGCAGTGTATGTATGCATGCATGTGTGTATATATGTGTGCACGTGTGTGTGTTTGCAGTGTATGTATGCATGCATGTGTGTATATATGTGTGCACGTGTGTGTGTTTGCAGTGTATGTATGCATGCATGTGTGTATATATGTGTGCACGTGTGTGTGTTTGCAGTGTATGTATGCATGCATGTGTGTATATATGTGTGCACGTGTGTGTGTTTGCAGTGTATGTATGCATGCATGTGTGTATATATGTGTGCACGTGTGTGTGTTTGCAGTGTATGTATGCATGCATGTGTGTATATATGTGTGCACGTGTGTGTGTTTGCAGTGTATGTATGCATGCATGTGTGTATATATGTGTGCACGTGTGTGTGTTTGCAGTGTATGTATGCATGCATGTGTGTATATATGTGTGCACGTGTGTGTGTTTGCAGTGTATGTATGCATGCATGTGTGTATATATGTGTGCACGTGTGTGTGTTTGCAGTGTATGTATGCATGCATGTGTGTATATATGTGTGCACGTGTGTGTGTTTGCAGTGTATGTATGCATGCATGTGTGTATATATGTGTGCACGTGTGTGTGTTTGCAGTGTATGTATGCATGCATGTGTGTATATATGTGTGCACGTGTGTGTGTTTGCAGTGTATGTATGCATGCGTGCATCTTATATTTTGCACTGCGCTAGGCCCATGGTGCTGGTGAAGTCATCAAAGACCAGGAGTGAGGAAACTTAGTCCTGTCTTGTCTCCGCCATGGTCACTGTGTGCAGTAGTTACAGCAGATGTCTCTGGGGTGCCAGCGCAGCTCCCAACCGTTCTGCCCTTTGCTGTGTGCTGTTCCTTCTCATCCCCTATCCCCACATGCCACCAAATTTACATTCTATGAGTCCCCTGCTCTTGGCAATGGCTAATTCAACTGAGTTGGACGATTGTCCCAAACTGTACCAGATTCCTTCCTCCCAAAACTTGGACTAGGGACTAAAAAGAGCCAATGAGTTTCTTTGTATGACTGGAATTGGAATGTGCCTGTGGGTGCTCTCTAAGCAGCAGAGAGCCAGGGCCAAGAACACCAGGCAGACACCAAGAAACGTCAGGTGAAAATGTAAAGAGAGAATACCCTGAGTTCTCCATGGCTTTTTGTAGCATTATTTCCAGCCGAACTCTAGCGTTCCCTTTGGACTTCATGGAATACCTCTGAATCCTTATAACAAATTCTAGTTGTTTGTTTGCTTGAAATAACTGGGATCAGCTGCTGCTTCCAATAAAATATTCCTTACTGTGCCACCTCGGACAAATCACTTACCTTCATTTTCTTTCCATTTCTTCACCTCCAAAATAAGGAACTTTGGCCAGATAGCTTCCTACCTCTAATTTATATTAAATGGCACCTTCCTGGAGCCTGCCTCCCCAACAAAGCTAGGGTTTTGCTTACCTGCAGCAGAGAGATGGGAAAAGACTACTGGAACCTTTTTCTGTGTGAGTCAGCTCTCTGGGAGTTGACGTTGAGGTAGAATCTCACTGCCTCCAGAGCATGCCAGCTACAGAGACCTCATCTTTAGATACACCAGATAAGGGCTGTGTTCACCAAGAGAAATGAAAGTCTTTGGTGGGAGGAATCTTTGCAAACAGAATCTGGATAGAACATTTTTCTAGATGACAATTTGCATCATGACCCTATAAACACAGAAGCATTCTGGTCGCTATCTCCTTTCTATACTTTCAGTCAGTCCCATATTACACGCTGAATTACAGACTTCTTATATTATTAAGTATGGTTTTATGATCATAAATCTTGTCTTCCTTATTAGATTAAATGTTTCTCAAGAGTAAGGGTGAAGATGTGTACACACTGTTCTGAATCCCCATTTTATCCAACCCTGTTTTTGGTATTTGGTAGTTACTTTTGAAAAATTAGTTTCATTCACCACTTAAATAAATAATTGCCTTAAGATGCTCTTACAAGGCCGGGCGCGGTGGCTCAAGCCTGTAATCCCAGCACTTTGGGAGGCCGAGGCGGGTGGATCACGAGGTCAGGAGATCGAGACTATCCTGGCTAACATGGTGAAACCCCGTCTCTACTAAAAATACAAAAAACTAGCCGGGCGTGGTGGCGGGCGCCTGTAGTCTCAGCTACTTGGGAGGCTGAGGTGGGAGAATGGCGTGAACCCGGGAGGCGGAGCTTGCAGTGAGCCGAGATCAGCCACTGCACTCCAGCCTGGGAGACACAGCGAGACTCCGTCTCAAAAAAAAAAAAAAAAAAAAAAAAGATGCTCTTACAGCTGGGCATGGTGGCTCACCCCCATAATCCCAGCACTTTGGGAGGCCAAGGCGGGCGGGTCATGAGGTTAGGAGATCGAGACCATCCTGGCTAACACGGTGAAACCCCGTCTCTACTAAATATAAAAAAATTAGCCGGGCGAGGTGGCGGGAGTCTGTAGTCCCAGCCACTAGGGAGGCTGAGGCAGGAGAATGGCGTGAACCCGGGAGGCGGAGCTTGCATTGAGCCAAGATCGCACCACTGCACTCCAGCCTGGGTGACAGAGCGAGACTCCGTCTCAAAAAAACATTAAAAAAATAAAAAAGGTGCTCTTACTGATGTCAAGATTCTTAAGGGGACACATGCGGTGGCTTATGCCTGTAATCCAGCAGTTTGGGAGGCCAAGAAGGGTAGATTGCTTGAGCCCAGGAGTTCAAGACCAACCTGGGCAACATGGCAAACCCTGTCTCTACCAAAAAAAATACAAAAATTAGCTGGGCATGGTGGCATGCACCTGTAGACCCAGGTATTTAGGAGGCTGAGAGGTGGGAGGATGGCTTGAGCCCAGGAGGCAGAGGTTGCAATGAGCCATGATCACTCCACTACATTCCAGCCTGGGTGACTGAGTCAGACACTGTCTTAAAAAAAAAAAAAAAAAAAAAAAATTCTTAAGAGGAACAATTGATTGAATAATTAATTGAATATGGAATAAATGAATGATGCCAAAATATATTCATTGAGTTCATGCTAAGCATCAGAGTGCACCCACCTACCCCTCTCTTTTGCACACAAGCTCAGCTCTCCAAGAGCGAGGAAGGAGGACATGGAGGTCAACTGTTCTCCCATTCCTACTGACAGAGGTTTGCTTATTGAATGTGTCACCGAAGAATAATTTGTACACACTAGATACTATGTTAATCCAGGTCATTGGAGAAGCATATGGGATTAAGTGTGCAAGAATTTTATTAGGGGAAATGCTTGTGTGAGAGAAAATGGGAGAGAAGCTAAAAAAGGCTGAGACAGTCATCGGATCATGATACAAGTCTGACTCTGAGTGAAGGAGAGGAAGGGAAGGTTGGGTGAAATTCTCCTGGGCTGCCACACGGTACAAGGAAGGAGCCAGTGGAGTCCCAGGGCTCTAAGAACAGCCCTGTCTTAGTGCTTCTGCCCTGCTCAGGCACTGACTGAGCAGCCCATAGGAGGCATGGCCTTGTCACAAACTAATGATGGATTTCAGAGTGGAGCAGATGAGGTCCTTGATCAATTACACTTCCTGTAGCTGGTGATCTGCAAGGCATGACCACCGCAGATGTTCAAATATTTGCTTCATTAAATTGTCAGTCTTACCTGAGAGAACCCACACTCCTCCTCTTTTCTTACCATGTCCATTCTCACCATGACACACATGTAGGCTACAGATCCCAAGAGGTTAAGTGACTCTAGTCATTCAGTTATATAGTCTGGCAAATTTCCATAATTTCAGCCCATTAGGAGGTTTCTACGATCCACATTTTTTTCAGTCTCCAAAAAATACAGGGTAAAATAGAAGTTGTGTGTGCATGTGTCTGTGTGTGTGTGTGTGTGTGTGTGTGTGTGTGTGTGTATCAGAGAGAAAGACAGACATATGGCTGATTCAGAATTTGCTCCAGCTGAGCTTTGATTCTAAATATTTCAGTACTTACCCTCTTTTGATTAAAATGAAAAAGCAGAGATAATGCAGCCAAATCCACTTAATATCAAGTTATCAATAAAAAAAAAATCTGTTTTATTTTTTTCTCCTGACTCCAAGCAATTTGGCTAAATCTGAATACAACTAGCCAAACACTCACTGACATCAAAACACCCTCAAGGTTAGAGCTGAGTAAAAACCATTGCTTTCTGAAATTAAAAAAAAAAAACAAAACACTTTCTATCAACCCAAGCAAACAAAACTTAATTATTTTAATAGATAAAACATGCCATTTTGTGCCTCCTCTCTGGGTACACACGGCAGCAATATTTGAGCAGACCAGAATAGTAATATCAATTCTGTACAATTAAAGGCTAGGAACTTGCCCTGGCTTTGGGTGATGTCATTTTCTTCTACTTTTGTTTTTAGAAAACCTTGTTTACATTATCTGGAAGAGGAAATCTAATCATATTAAAATCGCGTTTTCTAGTAGTTCTTAGAAGATTAAACCAGACTTGCAAATGGCTTGAGAAATAACAAGTTCCATATTATTTGTGAAAGACCTATGTTTGATTGGAAATAACTAGACTCAGTTCGTGTTCACATCTGACCTTCCTACACAACCATCGTAAGAAAAATGGATTTTGTTCAGGGAAGAGCCATTTGGCTAATTTCCTTGGACTTGCGTGTTCTAATCAAATTTGGTCAAACACAAATTTGGTCAAATTTGGTCCACCCCCTTAAGAGATTCGTATCTTTGTGATCGGGGTTTCTTGATACCATTTCTGTGCCGTTTTCGGGACTGGTTGTGTGTGGTGTGGTTCTTGGACTTGGCCATGTCTGCACCTTTAGCCGTGGCTCCCCAGCACTTTCTTCTTGAACATTTCTTTATTCTGTTTCTTCTAACATCCACCGAATAATACGTGCCTATCATTCTGTTAGGGTCTGTGGAGGATATACAAAATAGGAAATGCATCTTTACTCTCACAAGGCTTTTATTTTGGTTGGAGAAATAAGACATCTGCATATATACCTACAACACATAACCATATACAATCAGTAGAAGGTAAGAGTAAGGTTGTGAGGTAGGAATGTCAGTCTTGATTGTGGGGTGGCATTTGAAGTAGAGCTTGTGAAAGATGTGTCGGCTGAAAAAAGGCAACGAATCACCAGAAAATGAGAAAACCGTGAGGAGAGACAGGGAGGAAAGAAAATAGAAAGCATGCTCTTGGCTGGGCACCGTGTCTCATGCCTGTAATCACAGCACTTTGGGAAACCAACGTGGGCAGATCCCGTGAGGTCAGGAGTTCGAGATCAGCCTGGGCAACATGGTGAAACCCCATCTCTACCAAAAATATAAATGTTAGCCAGGTGTGGTGGTGTACCCCTGTGGTCCCAGCTACAGAGGAGGCTGGGGTGGGAGAATCACCTGAGTCCAGGAGGTCAAGGCTACAGTGAGCTGTGATCATGCCACGGCACCCACTCCAGCCTGGGTGATAGAGTGAGATTCTGTTGAAAGAAAAATAAAGAGAGAAAGAAAGAAAGAGAAGGAAGGAAGGGAGGGAGGGAGGGAGGGAGGGAGGGAGGGAAGGAAGGAAGGAAGGAAGGAAGGAAGGAAGGAAGGAAGGAAGGAAGGAAGGAAGGAAGGGAGGGAGGAAGGGAGGGAAGGAAGAAAGGAAAGAAGGAAAGAAAGAAAAAAAGAAAGAAAGGAGGGAGGGAGGGAGGGAAGGAAGGAAGGAAAGGAAGGAGAAGGAGGGAAGGAAGGAAGGAAGGGAAAGGAAGGAAGGAAGGAAGGCGAAGGAAGGAAGGAAGAGAAAGAGCAAGCATGCTCTGTTTTGTTGAAGGCAAGGCTCATTTAGGGGAGCAGTGAGATATCAAACTGAAAAGGGAGGAGGGCCTAGCATTTTTAATACCAGGGAGGGCATCCAGCTGTGCTAGGTAGGCAATGGAAACCCCTAAAGGCTTCTAACTGAGGAGGAACAAACACATTTTTGGAAGATATGAGCCTGGTAGTGACATGCGGATTCCTGGAAGAGGCCAACACAAGAGGCCAGAAACCGGGAGGGTCTCAGAAGAATCAGAGCCTGAAGTGAGGGGGTTAGGTTGGGTTGTGGCAGTGGGAATGGAAACGTGGGGTCAAAAGGAAGAGCCACTAAAAATGAAGGCTGGACAGGATGTGACCCCTCGAATGATGAGGAAGGCAAGAGAGATGAAGACCCCATTCCAAGCCTGGGTGATGGAAAGTGGCTGTGCAACCAGTGAAAATAACAACAGGAAAGAGAGAGATTCCGGCATGGACATGGACGGAGGACTGTAAAAGAAAAACAAAGATTCCAGGTGTCGCCTTACTCGTAAAGAGTTGGCCGTGTGAACAGTCGTCCACGCAGTCACTTGGCGGGAATAGGGATGAGAATTCAGGACAGAAAATATGGGCTTGTGATTAAAATCTGGGAGGGAGGCAGAGATTGATTCCATGGGTACATATAAGCCCATGACAAGCAGATAACGTGGTCAAGAGGAGAGGGGGTTCAAGGGAGCAAAAGGGGAGCAGAAAACAGAGTTCAAGCCAGAATTTGGGAACTCTGTCTTCCGTGTAAGACACCTTCTTGTAATGTCTTTGGGGTGCAGTGCAGAGTGGGTGCCCACCCTGTCCCATCCTCCCTCTCAGCATCTGCACCTCTGGGTCTCCTGCCCTTCCTCAGCAGGATCCCCCTGGGTGGGGCGGGGGTGACGCAGAGATGGCACTAGGCTTCTTTGTGGGCTGCCCCTGATTTATCCATGCAACCACTCACACACAAGGCTCTAGAGCACGGCAAAATCTTTATTAAAGCTTTGGGGATACCTGGAGGAAATTATAATGTAGGAAAGAAGAAAACTGAAGTCCATATGCTAAATATAAATATTTTATCCTAGGGTCCAGGAGAGGAGGAGAAATGCCAGCACTTTCACAAGGCAGACTCGACTTTCTAGTCTTGCTTTCATGACTTGAGGCCAATTCTTCTCTTCCCCTGCTTAAGAAAGCCTGTCTTTTTATTATTATTATTTTATTATTTATTTATTTTTGCTGTGCCAATCTCCACATCTCTCTTCTGGACCCAGTGGGTCTTCTCACGTGGAGCCATGTCCTCACTCCACACAGGCATGGATTCCAGGAGACACAGGAACTACCAGGACATTTCCCAGCATGTGAGTTAATCCATCCAGAGCCCCAGTGCAGGTGGCTTCGGGAGGACAGTGCTGAGGCCTTTCCCATGCAGGTTCCATCCCTGCCCAGGTGTCTCCATGGTGGGAGGTGAGGGTAGCCTTCTAAATTGTCCTGCAGATAACATGAAAATACAACCTCACACACTCCTTTCAAGGACAGTCATTCTCAGAAACAGTGTAGTCTAAATACACATTGAAGGAAGAGAAACATTTTCCTAACGGTGATACAACCTGCAAAATATTTCCCAGCCCATCACTGAAAGAGCTTTCTATATTTTTAGGCAGAACCATCTGTTTCTCTTGTTCCTCATTCCCGGCTCTAGGACGTGCCTAGGACCCAGCTGTGAGATGCTTGGCTTTGCAACAACAGAACCATCCATCCGCCCAAAGACCCGGCAGCAATTCTGCAATTATACTTGTTTTATGAGGAATGTGAGAAGAGAAGCCCACTAGAGTGGGAGAGACATATGGAATGAAAGGTAGAGAGATGAGGAAAATAGAACTACAATTTAGGCCAAGGGAAAGAAGAGATGTAGGGAATAGTAGGCCAGTTGCATGTGCTCCAATGAAATCAACATAGAAGAGTGGCCCCCCCTAGGCCGGGCACGGTGGCTCAAGCCTGTAATCCCAGCACTTTGGGAGGCCGAGACGGGCGGATCACGAGGTCAGGAGATCGAGACCATCCTGGCTAACACGGTGAAACCCCATCTCTACTAAAAAATACAAAAAACTAGCCGGGCGAGGTGGCGGGCGCCTGTAGTCCCAGCTACTCAGGAGGCTGAGGCAGGAGAATGGCGTAAACCCGGGAGGTGGAGCTTGCAGTGAGCTGAGATCCGGCCACTGCACTCCAGCCTGGGCGACAGAGCAAGACTCCGTCTCAAAAAAAAAAAACAAAAAAAAAACAAAAAAAAAACGAGTGCCCCCCCCCAGAATTGAATTTCCAATCTAGATGTTGTTGGTGACCATCTACAAAAGTGTTTCAATAGAATGAGGGTGGGAGTGGAGCAGAAACCACAGGTTTTCTTTTCAAGAGAAGATAATGAGAAAAAAAAAAAAAGATGAGATGACAGACCAAGATGGCAGGAGATGTGGGGTAAGGTTTCCTGAGGTGAGATATATCTGGGAATATTTGTAAGCAGAATGGAAAATCTAGGGATAAGGAGGGATTGAAGCCTGTCTCTAGTTGATGAAACAGCAGTGTGACATGGAACTGGGGAGGTGGGAGATAGAAAGCTGAGGCCCTGTAAACAGTGCATTTTTATTTATTTTTCATTTTTAATTCTTTTTCGAGATGGAGTCTTACTCTGTCATCCAGGCTGAAGTGCAGTGGCACAATCTTGGCTTACCGCAATCTCCGCCTCCTGGGTTCAAGCAATTCTCCTGCCTGAGCCTCCGTAGTAACTGGGATTACAGGTGCGCGCCACCACGCCTGCCTAATTTTTGTATTTTTAGGAGATAACGGGGTTTCGCCATGTGGACCAGGCTGGTCTTGAACTCCTGACCTCAGGTGATCCGCCCACCTCAGCCTCCCAAAGTGCAGGGATTACAGGCGTGAGCCACCGTGCCCCCCCACCTAAACAGTGAAATTTTAGTAAGAAAGTACACAAATAGATATAAAGATATAAAAACAATCAAACAAGAGACTGCAACAATACTGAGGCAGAAAGGAGGGTATTGGGGAAGATTGGCTTCCTCAGTGATGTAAAAGGCAAGTCAGGTGTTGAGCCTGAAGAATTGAGTTTAGGAGCTTGAACACCGCAGTGAACGATGCTCACACAGCTCCTGTGTGGAATTCAAGAGGCAGCAACAGAAAGAATGGGGGGAAAAAACACCAGACCTCCTTTTCCAACAACTTAGACCACCCCTCCCAATGTGCACAACTCAAAAACTAAATGAAAGAGAAGCAGCAGCTCCCTGATGATGATTAAAGGCCATGAGAAATCCCCAGCTGGCTTTGGAAGAGTATCACCCAGAGAGGTGAGCCTGGCCTGCAGAGTCCTTTCCCCTTGAGAGCGCCTGCCAGTTCCTATGGAGGCATCTGGGCCGTGCTTCTGACAGCCTTATGGGGCTGGGAGAATACACGGTTTTGACTTTTACAAAGTCCAATTAATTTTTCTAATAGTAGTAGAACCATCCCTATCTTTTGCTTACTATTTGCGTGGACTGCCTTTTCCCACCCTTCCGCTTTCAACCTGTTTGTGTCGGAAGCTCCTGCATCACTGGTGGGCACGCAAAATGGGCAGCAGCTCTGGAAAACAATTTGGTTATTCCTAAAAAGCTAAACATAGAATTACCGTCTGCCCTAGCAATTCTGCCCCTAGGTATATACCCCAAAGAATTGAAAACAGATACTTATTCATGGATGTTCATAGCGGCATTATCCCTATTAGCCCAGATAAAAACAACCCAAGTGAGCAAAGGAATGGGTATATTTGTCAATGTTCTCCAGAAAAGCAGAGCTCTCAGTGTGTGTGTAAATTAACTATCACAACAGGTAAACGAAACATCATATAGATATGTTTTGTTCAGAAGAAGAAATGAAGTTCTGAATCATGCTACGACATAGATGAACCTTGAAAACATTATGCTAAGTGACATAAACCAGATAAAAAAGGACAAATATTGTATAATTCTACTCACGTGAAGTATCTAGGATAGGCAAATTCATGGATAGAAAACAGATTAGAGGTTCTGAGGTGCCAGGAAGAAGGTAAAAAGGTTGGGGTTATAACTTCATGGGTAGAAAGTGTTCGTTTGGAGTAATAAAAACATTATGGAGTTAGACAATAATGATGGCATGTACATAATTAGTGATATTGAATTTGTACACTTAAAACTTATCAAAATGTACAAAAAGCCTGGTAAGTTTTATGTTACATATATTTTACCACAATAAAAAGAAATGGATTAACATATCTGATCATGTAACTACAGAGAAAAAACCATACAGTCTTCTCAATAGAGGTAGTAAAGTCATTTGATAAAATTTAATATTCATTTATGAAAAATACTTTTAACAACATAAAAACAGGCCAGGGGCAGTGGCTCATGCCTATCATCCCAGCACTTTGGGAGGCCGAGGCGGGGGAATCACTTTAGGTCAGGAGTTCAAGACCAGCCTGGCCAACATGGTGAAACTCCGTCTCTACTAAAAATACAAAAATTATCTGGGTGTGGCGGTGGGCGCCTGTAATCCCAGCTACTCAGGAGGCTGAGACAGGAGAATCATTTGAACCTGGGAGGCAGAAATTGCAGTGGGCCGAGGTTGTGCCACTGCACTCCAACCTGGACGAAAAAGCAAGACTCTGTCTCAAAAATAAAAACAAACAAATGAACAAAACCTAAAATCAGAGGAGAACTTTTTTCACCTGATAAAGAATATTGTGCCAGTTATCAGTTCACTGCCTCTCAGGTCCAAATTCTCCCCTCACTACCTGCTCTGTGATGAACTAGATTCATTTAAGCATTTTCCCCTTACAGTGAGTACATGGAACTTTGCCACAAAAGGGTGCTGGCGAGACCTCGTAAGACAGAGGTGGCTTCTCTTCCTGGTTCCAATGTGCAACGTTTTGTTTTGTTTCCCTTTGTCTTTTTAAAAAATTGATACTTAATAATTGTACATACGGGATACATGTGATATTTTAATACATGCATACAATGTGTAATGATCAGATAAGGATAGTTAGGATATCCATCACGTCAAACATTTATCATTTCTTTGTGTTGGGACAATTTCAAATCTTCTTTCCTAGCTATTTTGAAATATACAATAAGTTATTGTTAACTGTAGTCACCCTATCATGCTATCAAATACTAGAACTTATTCCTTCTCTCTAACTGTATGTTTGTACTCATCAACCAGTCTCTCTTCATCCTCTCCAATCACCCTTCCTAGCCTCTGGTAACCATCATTCTACTCTGTACCTCCATAAGCTCAACTTTCTTAGTTCCCATGTATGAGTAAGAACATGCGGTGTTTGTCTTTCTGAGCCTATCTCATTTTACTTAACATAATGTCCTCAAGTTCCATCCATGGTGCTGCGAATGATAGGATTTCATTCTTTTTTATGTCTGCTTGATAGTCTGTGGTGTATACATACATGTATTCTTTATCTGTGCATTCATTGATGGACACTTAGGTTGATTCTTGGCTATCATGAATAGTGCTGCAATAAATGTAAGCATGCAGATATCTCTTGGATATAATGATTTCCTTTCTCTTGGAAATATATCCAGCAGTGGGATTGCTGGACCATATGCTAATTCTATTTTTAGTTTTTTGAGGAAACTCCATACTCTTTTCTATAGTGGCTATACTAATTTACATTTCCACAGGCAATGAACTAGAATTCTCCATTCTCCACAGCTCATCGGCATCTATTATGTTTTGTCTTTTTGATAATATCAATTTTAACTGGGGTGAGATGATATTTCGTTGTGGGTTTCATTTGCATTTCCCTGATGATAACTGATGTTGAGCATTTTTTTCATATGCCTGTTGGCCACTTGTACGTCTTCCTTTGATAAATGTCTGTTCAGATCATTGGCCTTTTTTGGTTTTGTTGTTGTTTGTTTGTTTGTTTGTTTGCTATTGAGCTCTTTGTGTCCCTTATATATGCTGGTTACTAATCCCTTATTAGACACATAGTTTGCAAATACTGTTTTCCCATTCTGTAAGTTTTCTCTTTACTTTGTTGGGTGATTTTTTTTTTTTTTTTTTTTTTTTTTTTTTTTTTTTTTTTTTGAGACGGAGTCTCGCTGTGTCTCCCAGGCTGGAGTGCAGTGGCGTGATCTCGGCTCACTGCAAGCTCCGCCTCCCGGGTTCACGCCATTCTCCCGCCTCAGCCTCCCAAGTAGCTGAGACTACAGGCGCCTGCCACCACGCCCGGCTAGTTTTTTGTATTTTTAGTAGAGACGGGGTTTCACCATGTTAGCCAGGATAGTCTCGATCTCCTGACCTTGTGATCCACCCGCCTCGGCCTCCCAAAGTGCTGGGATTACAGGCTTGAGCCACCGCGCCCGGCCCAACTTTGTTGATTGTTGCCATTGCAGTGCACATACTTTTTAACTTGTTATAATCCCATTTGTCTATTTTTTCCTTTTTTTGCCTGTGCTTCTAAGGTTTTACCCAAAAAGAAACTTTGCCCAGGTCAATCTCCTGAAGCATTTCCCCAAAGTTTTCTTCCAGTTGTTTCAGTTTCAGGTCCTACACTTAAGTTTTTCATCCATTTTGAGTTGATTTTTGTATATGATAAGAAATAGTAGTCTCATTCCATTTTTCTAAATATAGATATTCAGTTTTCCCAAAACTATTTATTGAAGACACTGTCCTTTCCCGATTGAATGTTGTTGGCTATAACTATGTGGATTTATTTCTAGGTTCTCCATTCTGTTCCATTGGTCTATGTGTCTGCGTTTATGCCAGTACCACACTGTTTTGGTTACTATAGCTTTGTAGTATAAATTGTAGTCAGGTAATGTGGTGCCTCCAGCTTTGTTCTTTTTGCTCAGGATTGCTTTGGCTACTTGGGGTCTTTTGTGGTTTCACTGAAATTATAGGATTTGTTTTCTAATTCTGTGAAGAATATAATTGTTATTTTGGTAGGAATTGCATTGAATCTATAGATTGCTTTGGGTAGTATGTCATTTCACAATATTAATTCTTCCAATTTGTGAACATGAGATGTCTTTCCATTTTGATGTAATATCTTCAGTTTCTTTTTTATCAGCATTTCATAGGTTTTATTTTTTTGGAGGGATCTTTCACCTCTTTGGTTAAGTTTATTCCTAGGTATGTTTTTTTTAGTAGGTATTTAAAATGGGATTATTTTATTGGTGTCTTTTTCCACTGGTTTGTTGTTGGTACATAGAAACATTACCAATTTTGTATATTAATTTTGTATCCTGCAACTTTACTAAATATTAAAATCACCTCTAAAAGTTTTTTCTGGTAGATCTTTTAGGGTTTTCTATATATAAGATCATATTATCCAAAAACAGGGACAATTTCATCCTTTCTAAGTTGGATGCCCTTTATTTCTTTCTTTTGCCTAATCTCTCTGGCTCAGACTTCCAGCATTCTGTTGAACAGGAGTGGTGACAGTGGCCTTCCTTGTATTGTTCCACTTTTTAGAGGGAAAGTTTCAGCTTTTCTCCGTTCAGTATTAAGTTAGCTGTGTATCATACATGGCCTTTATTAGGTTGAAGTAAGCTCCTTATATACCTAGTTTGTTGAGGACTTTTATCATGAAGCAATGTTGATTTTATCAAATGCTTATTCTGAATTTTTTGAGATGATCATATGGTTTTTGTCCTTCATTTTATTGATGTAATGTAAAATATTCATTGATTTGCATATACTGAACCATGTTTACATTCCTGAGTTAAATCCCACTTAATCATAGTAAATGATCTTTTTAATGTACTACTGGATTTGGCTTGCTAGTTTTTTGTTGATGATCTATGTTCATCAGTGATATTGGCCTGTAGTTTTCTTTTTCTATGGTGTCCTTTTCTGGTTCTGGTATCAGGGTAATGCTGGCTTTGTAGAATGAGTTTGGAAGAATTCCCTCCTCTTCAATTTTCTGGAAGAGTTTGAGAAGAATTGGTATTAGCTGTTTGTTTTTTAATGTTTGGTAGAATTCAGCAGTGAAGCCATCAGGTACTTGACTTTTCTTTGATGGGAGGCTCTGTATTTACTGATTTGATCTTGTTACTCATAATTAGTCTGTTACGGTTTTCTGTTTTTTCTTGGTTCAGTCTTGGTAGGTTGCATGTGTACAGAAACTTATCTATTTCTGTTAGACTTTCCAATCTGTGGATGAATAGTTCTTCATAACGGTCTCTAATGATCCTTTGTATTTCTATGATATCCGTTATAATGTCTCCTTTTTTGTTTCTGATTTTATTCATTCGGATCTTTTCTCTTAGTCTAGCTAATAGTTTGTCTATTTTGTTTATCTTTTCAAAAAAAACACTTTTCATTTTGTTGATCTTTTGTATTTTTTTATCTCAATTTTGTTTATTTCTGACCAGGCATGGTGGCTCATGCCTGTAATCCCAGCACTTTAGGAGGCTGAGGCAGGCTGATCACCTGAGGTCAGTAGTTCGAGACCAGCCTGACCAACATGGTGAAACTCCATCTCTACTAAAAATACAAAAATTAGCCGGGCATGGTGGTGGGGTAGTCCCCGCTACTCGGGAGACTGAGGCATGAGAATCACTTGAACCCAGGAGGCGGAGGTTGCAGTAAACCGAGATCGCACCACCGCACTCAAAACTGGGTGACAAAGAGAGACTCCATCTCAAAAATATATGTATGTATGTATGTATATATTTGTTTATTTCTTCACTGATTTGTAAACATTTCTTTCCTCCAACTAATTTTGTGTGTGGTTTATTCTTTCCTAGTTCCTTGAGATGCATCATTGGGTTATTTATTTGAAATCTTCCTACTTTTGTGGTGTAGATGTTTATTGCTATAAAATTCCCTCTTTATGCTGCTTTTGCTCTATCCTGTAGGTTTTGGTATGTTTTGTTGCTATTTTCATTTGTTTCAAGACATTTTTTACTTCCTTCTTAATTTCTTCATTGACTCATTGGTTATTCAGGGGCATGATGTTTAATTTTCATGTATCTGTACAGTTTTGAAAGTTCCTCTTGTTATTGGTTTCTAGTTTTTTCCCATTGTGGTCAGAAAAGATATTTAATATGATCTCAATTCTTTTAAATTTGTTGAGATTTGTTTTGTGGCCTAACATGTGGTCTGCCCTGAAGAATGTTCCATGTGCTGATGAGAAGAATATGTATCCTGCAGCTGTTGGATAAAATGTCCTGTAAATGTCTGTTAGGTCCATTTCGTTGAAAGTACAGTTGAAATCCAATGTTTCTTTGTTGATTTTCTGTATAAATAACCTATTTAATGCTGAGAGTGGGGTGTTGAAGTCTCCAACTGATGCAGGACAGGCAAGCCCCCAAACTGTGACTTAGTCCCAGAGAGTTCTTGGCTTCACCCATGAAAGAATTCAAGGGCATTTGGTGGTGTTAGACAGTGGCAGTGTACAGTGGCAGCAGAGGTACCCCGTAGGGAGTGTACCCAGAGCAGCAGCTCAGAGTCAGTTCTGCACTCATATTTATACCCACTTTTAATTATATGCAAATTAAGGGACAGATTATGCAGAAGTTTTTAGGATGAGGGTGATAACTTCTGGGTTGTCAGATTGTTGCCATGGAAAGGGGCAGTAACTTCCAGGTGTTGCCATGGCAATGGTAAGTTGACAATGCACATTGGTGGACTTGTCTCTTTTTTTGAGATGGAATCTCACTCTGTCACCCAGGCTGGAGTACAGTGGCATGATCTCAGCTCACTGCAACCTCTGCCTCCCGGGTTCAAGAGATTCTTTTGCCTCAGCCTCCAGAGTAGCTGGACTACAGGTGCATGCCACCATGCTTGGCTAAGTTTTGTATTTTTGGTAGAGGCAAAGTTTCACCATGTTGGCCAGGCTGGTTTCAAACTCCTGACCTCAGGTGATCCACCCACCTCAGCCTCCCAAAGTTCTGGGATTAAAGGCGTGAGCCACTGTGCCCGGCCATTGGGCGTGTCTTACAGGGAGGTGCTTCCACCTCCAACCTGTTTTATTTTTTATTTTATTTTTATTTTTTTGAGATAGAGTCTTTCTGTGTTGCCCAGTCTGGAGTACAGTGATGCAATCTCAGCTCACTGCAACCTCCACGTCCTGGGCTCAAGTGATTCTCTGTCCTCAGCCTCCTGAGTAACTGGAATTACAGGCATCCACCACCATACCCGACTAATTTTTGTCTTTTTAGTAGAGACAGGGTTTCACCATGTTGGCCAGGCTGGTCTTGAACTCCTTACCTCAGGTGATCCACCTGCCTCAGTCTCCCAAAGTGCTAGGATCACAGTCATGAACCACTGCACCTGGTCAACTCCAATCTGTTTTAGCAAGTCCTCAATTTGGTCTAGTGTCCAACCCCTGCCTTCAGAGTCTAGTCTTGCCTCCTACCTTACAACTATTATTGGAATGCAGTTTGTCTTTCCCTTTAGATCTAATATTTGCTTTATATATCCGGGTGCTCCAATGTTGGGCACATATATATTTATAATTGTTGTATCTTCTTGCTGAATTGATCCCTTCATTATTATGTAATAACCTTCTTCATCTCTATTTACAATTTGTGATTTAAAGTCTGTTTTATCTGATATATGTATAGCTACTTCTGCTTGCTTTTGGTTTCCATTTGTGTGGAATATCTCTTTCCATCCCTCCACTTGCAGTCTATGCTTGAATTTATACAAGAAGTGAGTTTCTTGTAAGCAGCATATAGATGGGTCGTATTATTTTTATCCATTCAGCCAGCATATATCTTTTAAGTGGGGAATTTGATTCATTTATGTTCAAGGTTGTTATTGATAATAAGAACTTACTCTTGTCATTTTGTTAATTGCTTTCTGAGTGTTTTGTATTTCCTTTGCTTCTTAATTTCTTTCTTATTGTTTAAGTGTTTTTGCTTTTTCTTCCTCCTGCTGCATAGATGATCAGAGGTGTAAGTGTGCTAGGACATTTGATAATGCTGTACGCCAGCAATGTGCCCAGAGTATGTAGTCCACAGCATCTTTCAGCATTAACCTAGGCCCAGTAACTAACTTCTCATGACCCTTAAAATGTTCCAGGCAAGCAATTCTTAGTGGCAGCCTAACATCTTCTATATACCCACCCACTCACCCACCAGCTTTGGATCCTAAAGAGTGGTTTCCTGCTTGCCCATTGACTATGGCCCAGTTCTAGCCTGTGCAATCCAGCAAATTTCTCCACCAACCAGAGTGCTGCAACCACATTGTCTACATGAGAGCTGAACCCCAGCCTTTGGAAGACAGCCACTCTTCCAAGTTTGTACTTCCTTGTGTACTCTTCCACAGTACTAGGGTATCTTTTAACATTCTCTTTACGTCCTTGTAGTTACCATCCTATCTTTGCTCAGTAATTTTTTATACTGAACTTTTCCTGTTTCAATTACTATGTTGTTTCTGATGGGTCTGATTGGACCCAGACTGATACAAGAATCTACAAAAGTAAATGTTGTACTCAATGGTTAAATGTTGAAAGTGTTCCCTTTGACATCAATAATAAGGCAAGAATGTTGGGCTGGGTGCTGTGGCTCATGCCTGTAGTCCCAGCTCTTTGGGAGACCAAGGCAGGTAGATCACCTGAGGTCAAGAGTCCGAGACCAGCCTGGCCAACATGGTGAAACCCCATCTCTACTAAAAAAATACCAAAAAATTAGCCAGGCATGGTGGCAGGCACCTGTAATCCCAGTTAACTGGGAGGCTGAGGCAGGAGAACCACTTGAATCCAGGAGGTGGGGATTGCAGTGAGCCAAGATCATGCCATTGCACTCCAGCCTGGGCAACAAGAGTGAAACTCCATCTCAGAAAAAAAAAAAAAAATAGAATGCCTACTATTACCACTTCTATTCAACGTTTAACTGAAAGTCCTGCCCATTGTAGTAAGACAAGAAGAAAAATTAATAAAATGCATATGGATTGGAAAAGATGAAAGGAAATTTTTATTCACAGATTATAGTGATAGTGTACATTAAAACATCCAAAGCAATTTATTCAATTATTATAATTAATAAATATAATTAGCAAGATTCCTGGACACAAATAACATTCAAAAATCAATCATATTTCTTTATACAAGCATGAATAGTTAGAAAAAGAAACTTTAAAAAAATACCACTTACAAAACATCAAAAATATTATTTGGCAGCAAATGTAACAAAAGAGGTGTGAAAAATCATGATACATTACTGTGAAAAATTGAAGAGTCCTAAGAAATGATATTCACGTTCATGCAATTACAGACTCAATATTGTCAAGTTGCCAATGCTCCTCCCAGACTGGTGTCCAGAGGCAAAACAATTACAATTAAAATTTCTACAGGTATTTTTTGTTTATATAAAAAAATGACAAACTCTTTTTTTTTTTTGAGATGGAGTCTCACTCTGTCACCCCGGTTGGAGTGTTGTGGCACTATCTCAGCTCACTGCAACCTCTGCCTCAGGGTTCAAACAATTCTCCTGTCTCAGTCTCCCAAGCAACTGGGACTACAGGCATACGCCACCATGTCCAACTAATTTTTGTATTTTTGGTAGAGACGGGGTTTTACCATGTTGGTCAGGCTGGTCTCGAACTCCTGACCTCAAATGATCCACCCGCCTCGGCCTCCCAAAGTGCTGGGATTACAGGCTTGAGCCACTGCATCCAGCCTATTTTTAACATTTATAGGCATACCTTGGAGATATTGTGAGTTTCATTCCATACCACCACAATGGCAATAAAGCGAGCCACACAAACTTTTTGGTTTCCCAGTGCATATAAAATTATGTTTACATTCTACTGTAGTGTATTAAGTGTGCAATAGTACTATGTTTAAAAAACAATGTATAAACCCTAATTAAAAATACTTTATTGGCCGGAAGTGGTGGCTCACGCATGTAATTTTGGGAGGCCAAGACAGGTGGATCACGAGGTCAGGAGTTCAAGACCAGCCTGGCCAAGATGGTGAAACCTCGTCTCTCCTAAAAATACAAAAATTCGCCAGGCACAGTGGCAAGAGCCTGTAATCCCAGCTACTCAGGAGGCCGAGGCAGGAGAATCACTTAAACTCGGGTGGCAGAGGTTGCAGTGAGCCGAGGTTGTGCCACTGCACTCCAGCCTGGTGGACAGAATGAGAATCTGTCTCAAAAAAAAAAAATTACTTTATTGCTTAGAAATGCTAATGATCATCTGTGCCTTTGGTGAGTTATAATCTGTTGGCTGTTGGAGCATCCTGCCTCTATGTTGATGACTACTCACTGATCAGAGTGGTGGTTGCCAAAAATTGGGATGGCTTTGGTAATTTCAAAAAATAAGACAGTGAAATTTGCCCCATCAATGACTCTTTCTTTCATGAAGAATTTCTGTGTAGCATGTGATTTCACCCACAGTTGAACTTCATTCAAAATTGGAGACAATCCTCTCAAACTTTACACTGCGTTGTCAATCAAGTTTATGTAATACTCTAAATTATTTGTTGTCATTTCAACAATATTCACAGTGTCTTCACCAGGAACAGATTCCATCTCAATAAAACACTTTCTTTGCTCATCTATAAGAAGCGCAACTTCTCATCTGTTCAAGTTTTCTCGTGAGATTGCCGTAATTCAGTCACATCTTCAGGCTCCACTTCTAATTCTAGTGCTCCTTCTATTTCCATCACATCTGCACTGACTTCCTCCACTGACGTCTTCAGCTCCTCAAAATCATTCATAAAGGTTGGAATCAACTTCTTCCAAAGTCTTGTTAACGTTGATATTTTGACCTCCTGCCGTGAATCATGAATGTTTTTAACGGCATCAAGAAAGTGAATTCTTTTTAGAAGGTTCTGAATTTACTTTGCCCATATCCATCGGAGGAATCATTCTCTGTGGCAGCTATAGCCTTATAAAATGTATTTCTTAAATAAGAAAACCCAAAAGTTGAAGTTACTCCTTGATTCATAGGCTACAAAATAAATGCGTTAGCAGGTGTGAAAACAACCTTAATCTCTTCGCACATCTCCATCCGAGCTCTTGGGTGACCAGGTACATTGTTAATCAGCAGCAGTTTTTTTAAAAAATTTTTCTGTTTTTTTGTTTTGGAGACAGGATCTCACTCTGCCTCCCAGGCTGGAGTGCAGTGGCACAATCTTGACTTACTGCAGCCTCAACCTCCTGGGCTCAAGGGATCTTCCCACCTCAGCCTCCCAAGTGGCTGAAACTCCAGGCGTGCACCACCACACTCAGTTAATTTTTTTTTTTTTTTTGGCAGAGATGAGGTTTTGCCATGTTTCTCAGGCTGATCTTAAACAGAGTTCAAGCAATCTGCCTGCCTTAGCCCCTAAAAGTGCTGGGATTCCAGGTGTGAGCCACCACATCAGGCTGAGCAATAATACTTTGGTTTGTTTGTTTCTTTTTGAGACAAGGTCTCACTCTGTCGCCCAGGCTGGAGTGCAGGGGCACAATCCTGGCTCGTTGCAACCTCTGCCTTGCAGATTCAAGTGATTCTCATGTCTCAGCCTCTCGAATAGCTGGGACTACAGGGGCAAGCCACCAAACCCGGCTAATTTTTTGTATTTTTAGTAGAGACGGGGTCTTACCACGTTGCCCAGGCTGGTCTCGAACTCCTGAGCTCAGGCAATCCACTCACCTCAGCCTCCCAAAGTCCTGAGATTACAGGCGTGAGCCACTGTGCCCGGCCTGCAGTAATATTTTGAAAGGAATATTTTTCCTAAGCAGTAGGTCTCAGGAATAAAGAGTAGACTTAAAATGTTTCATAAATTATGCCATAAACAGATGTGCTGTCATCCAGGATTTGTTGTTCCATTTATAGAGTACAGGCAGAGTACATTTAGCTTAATTCTTAAGGGCCCTGGAATTTTCAAAATGGTAAATGAGCATTGGCTTCAACTTAAAGTCACCAGCTGCACTAGCTCCTGATAGAGAGTCAGCCTGTCCTTTGAAGCTTTGAAGACAGACATTGACTTCTCCTCACTAGCTATGAGAGGCCCAGATGGCATCTTCTTCCAATAGAAGGCTGTTGCATTCTACATTAAAAGCCTCTTGTTTTGGCCAGGCATGGTGGCTCATGCCTGTAATCTCAGCACTTTGGGAGGCCGAGATGGGTGGATCACCTGAGGTCAGGAGTTTGAGACCAGCCTGACCAACATGGTGAAACCCCCGCCTCTACTAAAAATACAAAAATTAGCCAGGTGTGGTGGTGGGCACCTGTAATCCCAGCTACTTGGGAGGCTGAGGCAGGAGAATCACTTGAACCTGGGAGATGGAGGTTGCAATGAGCTGAAATCATGCCATTGCACTCCAGCCTCGGCAACAAAGCAAGACTCTGTCTCAGAAAAAAGAAAAAACAAAACAAAACCAAAAAACCCTGTTGTTGAGTGTGGCCACCTTCATCAATGATCTTAGCTGGCTCTTCTGGGTAAGTTGCTGCAGCTTCTTCCTTAGCACTTGTTGCTTCACCTCGCAGTTTCTTGTGATGGAGATGGCTTCTCTCCTTAAACCTCGGGAACCAACCTCTGTTGGCTTCTACCTTTCCTTCTGCAGGTTCCTCGCCTCTCTCAGTCTTCATAGACTTGAAGAGAGTTAGGGCCTTGCTCTGGATCAGGCTTTGGCTTAAGGGAATGTTGTGGCTGGTTTGATCTTCTATCCAGACCAGTAAAACTTTCTCCATGTCAGAAATAAGGCTGTACTGGAGAAGCATTTTTAATTTCCTTTAAGAACTTTTCCTTTGCATTCACAGTTGGACCGTTTGGTGCAAGAGGCCTGGCTTTCAGCCTGTCTCAGCTTTCAGCACACCTTCCTGACTAAGCTTCGTCATAGCTCGCTTTTGATGTAAAGTAAGCAATGTGCGATTCTTCTTTTCACTTGAACACTTAAAGGCCACAGTAAGGTTATTAACTGGCCTAATGTCAATATTGTTGCTTCTCAGGGAATAAGGAGGCCCGAGGAGAGAGAGACAGATGAGGGAATGGCTTTGCTGGGGAGTAGTCAGTCTGCTGTTTTATATGGACAGTTCATGGCATCCCCAATTACAAAAGTAACATCAAAGATCCATGATCACAGATCACCACGATAGATATAATAATAATGAAAAAGTTGAAACTATGGTGAGAATCACCAAAATGTGCCACAGATCTGAAGTGAGCACATGTTGTTTGAGAAATAAAGCCAGCCAACAGACTTTCTTGATGCAGGGCTGCCACACGCCTTCCATTTGTAAAAAAAATGCAACATCTTTGAAGCATGGTAAAACAAAGTACAGTGAAACAAGATGTGCCTAACTATGGATGTGAAAAGGTCACTAAAGAGTCAAGACACTTTTGAAGAGGAAAACCAAGTAAGAAAAACTTGCTTTACCAGTTATTTGCAAATATAATGCAAATAATTATGCAAATAATCATTGCCTTATAAAGGTGCAATAATTTAAACAGTGTAGCATTAGCATAAGCATTGAGATGAATGGAACAGAATAGAGAATGTAAAACCAGACTTGTGAATATATGGATGGACATGACAAATTGGCTCTGCAGAGCGTAAGTGAACCAGAGTATTTTAAACAGATGATGCTGGAAAAATTGAATACCCATGTGGAAAAAAATGAAACTTGGCCACTACCTCATTCCATATAAAAACTAATCTCAGGCCGGGCGTGGTGGCTCATGCCTGTAATCCCAGCCCTGTAGGAGGCCAAGGCGGGTGGATCACTTGAGGTCAAGAGATCGAGACCAGCTTGGCCAACACGGTGAAACCCTGTCTCTACTAAAATACAAAAATCAGCCAGGCGTGGTGGCAGGTGCCTGTAATCCCAGCTACTTGGGAGGCTGAGGCAGAAGAATCGCTTGAACCTGGGAGGCAGAGGTTGCAGTGAGCCAGGATTGTGCCACGACACTCTAGCCTGTGCGATAGAGCAAGACTCCATCTCAAAAAAAAAAAAAAAAAAACTCAGATAAATTGTGGATTTAAATGTGAAAGGCAAACAATAAACAAAATAATATTCAGTAATAATAATAATAAAGCTTCTAGAAGGAATGTAGGTAAATATTGTTATGACCTCATGTAGTAGGCTAGGGTAAGAGAACACTTTTTCCCCAGGTTATGAAAAGCACTTACCAAAGGAAAAGTCTGACGATCAGGATTGCGTGAAGACTAAGAACTTCTGTTTATCAAAAGATGCTATCAAACAGTGAAAAGTCAATGCATGTTATGGACAATGATATTTGCAACTCATATAACCACTGGCTTGTGCTGGAAAGAACTTCTAAAAATTCAAAAACAAAAGATAGACAACTCAAAAGACAAGGACAAGCACTTAACAAAAGGGGATAGCCTGTGGCCCAGAAACATATGCGATGAGGCTCTACCTCATTAGTAATCAAAGAAATGCAACTTAAAACTACAATGCAATACCATTCCACCAACAACTAGAGCACTGCAACCCTCACACACTACTGCAAGGAGTATAAGTTCCAATAATAAAATTACAGCACTTTGGGAGGCTGAGGTGGGCGGATTGCCTGAGGTCGGGAGTTTGAGACCAACTTGGTCCACATGGTGAAACCTCATCTATACTAAAAATACAAAAACTAGCCCAGTGTGGTGGCACACGCCTGTAATCTCAGCTACTCAGGAGGCTGAGGCACGAGAATCACTTGAACCCGGGAGGCAGAGGCTGCAGTGAGCTGAGATCGCGCCACTACACTCTAGCCTGGGTGACAGAGCGAGACTCCCTCTCAAAAGAATAAATAAAATAAAATACAATAAAATAAAATAAAATAAAATAAAAGTTGGAAAACTAGTTGATCCTCTCTCCCATATTCTGTGACCCAGCAATTCTACTTCTAGTTGGAATCCCTCACAAAAATACATGCACGTGAGCACCAGGAGACATTCAAAGGAATTTCCAGAGCAGCGTTATTCAAAGTAACCTCAAACTGGAGGCAATCTAAGTATCTGACAATTGCAAAAGCAATCAATAAATTGTGGTCTATTGGCCAGGCACTGTGGCTCATGCCTGTAATCCCAAGATTTTGGGAGGCCGAGATGGGAGGATCAGTCGAGCTCAGGAGTTCAAGACCAGCCTTGCCAACATAGAGAGACCTCATCTCTACTAAAATTCAAAGACATTAGCTGGGCATTATGGTGCACACCTGTAGTCCCAGTCCTGAAGCAGCAGGATCGCTTGAACCACAGAAAGACAAGGCTGCAGTGAGCCCTGATTGTCACACTGTACTCCAGCCTGGGCAACAGAGAGGGACCTTGTCTTAAAACATGTGTGTGTGTATATATATATTTGTCTATTTATAAACAACATTGAGAACAAATGAACTACAACTTTGTGTAACAACCTGGGTGAATTTCACAAACATAATATTAAGTCGAAGAAGCCGGATAAACATAAACACACAATATGTGCTGTTTCATTCCATTTATATGAAGTTCAGAGAATGGGAAAAACTAAATTGTAGGGTTTACTGGTGCGTGTTTAAGTGGCAAAATTATGAAGAAAGGTAAGGAAATTCTTACGAAAACCTTTAGGATAGTGATTACTTTAGAGAAAAGACAAAGTAATGGTGATGAGGAAGGGGCATGAGAAGGACTTCAGGGGGGTTGATATCATTCTAGTTTTTGACCCAGGAAATGTTCACGTGAAGGCTAACCTTGCGATGGTTAATTGAACTCTATAGTTTTTGTAGATGTCTGTAATATTTCATTTTCTTAAAGGCTTAAAAGACAAATGATTGACAGGCAGCACTGAGCACCCAGTAGAAGGTAGACAGTATTAAATTTCAGCAAATCCTGGCAACGAAATGTAATGAATTCCCTTGCAGTGGGCAAGGGCTTGAGAGTGTGAGAACAGAAGGAGGCTATGGCAGTGGCCCAGGAGTGGAATGGTCTGTGACCTCACTGAAAGGCTGGGCTTGGAGATAGCACATATTTGACACTGCAGACTGTGAGGCAGACATTTAGGCAAACACAAACTCAGAGTCAAATCCCCTAGGTGATTAGAAGATAGCTTGAAAGACCAAAGATCACAGTGAAGGTGATGAGTGAGTTCATAGATGTGAGAGTCTGGAAAAAGTAAAAACACATAGGGAAGTTTCAATGAACAATGGAATAAAATGTAATGTATTGATACGACGTATACAGAAGAAAGAAACTTCTGGCCTGGTAGTTATTCATTCAAACACTTCTTGAGCATCAGAAACTGTTCCGGGTGCAGTAGAGAAGACAAGAAGGCATGAAACACAGTTCTTCTCTTTAGTTTTAACTACAATAAAACATACCTTCATGAACGTTTAAGTAATAATTCAAGATTCCCATTAGCCAAGGGATAAAGTCCAAACTCATCTCCTCCCCTAATATAGAAACTCCACTCCAATTTGGCCTCTTGTTGGTGGCATCTCCCCACGGGTCTCTGCTCTTCCCCAGAGCTCTTCGTTTTCACTGCTCCTGTATATCGGAGGCATAGTTCTCTGCACTTTATATCTCTTCATTCCTACAACCACCTCCAGAACTGGTATTATGACCGCCACTGTCCAGGTGAGGTGACTGAGGCCCAGAGAGGCTAAACAACTTGTTCAAGTTTACACAGCTTGTCAGTTCTGTGGCCAAGATTGCAACCCTGGGAGTCTGTCTCTAGTACCTGTTCTCTTAACTATCCAATTGGGCTACAGCCATTTGTGCTCCAACCCCTGACAAGTTCAAGCCCTTTCGTCTCTCCGTGGCTTGGGATTTACTGTTTGTAGGCTTCTTCTCCAACAACCAGCTTGAAGAGTGTGGCCTTCTCTGTGCAGCTTTCTGTGCTACCTCCTCGAGGTCAGTGCCTTCTTCTTCCATGTCCTCTCTTTCATAGGCCTCCTCTAACATGTTCCTGAATGTCCTTGAGGGCAGGAACTTGAACTTAGTTTTCTATATGTTTTGCAGAACCTATCACATATGAGATCACAGACGGTGTTGAATTAGATCCAAAGAAGAATATAAATCCCAAAATAAGTGGTGTCAACATGAAGGGTCATTAAAGGTAGAAGAAAGAGAGGCACCTATCATCTGAGGTATCCCAGGGAAGGCTTCCAGAAGGGGTAGCTCCTGGCTAGACTTTAAGGGATGAGCAAAATGTGCATAGCGGAAGATGACCAAGAGGGTGTGCACAGGCCTGGATACTCCAATGCACAGAACATCTCTAGCAATCGGTCATTAAACCAAACCCATCAAAGCAGAGCTGCAGGGAAAGTAACAATGTGAAAGAGGAAGGAACGTCAAACTCCCAGTACAGACCCAGCCCAGAACCCTCAAAAAGTTCTGCTCCTTAAGTAAATCCAGAAAACCTGAATACTGCTAAATACAAGAAACCTGGGGGAAAAAAATCCGATTTAACCAGATTTAGATTTTTAAATAATTTTTATTGGATAATATGGTACATAATTAACTGCAGGTTAGAGCTGCCCTGAATCAGGTCCTGTTTTAAATAAATCAGTATCGATGTGGGGGGATTTTACTGCATATTCTTTGCAACCAGGCCGCCTGAATCATTGCCATAGATCACGTTCCAACAGAAGATTCCAGCAGGAGATCTCAGCTGGTGCCTATGAGACACCCACCCAAGCCAAGAGCAAGCTCCTTCCCGAGCTTCTCTCAGTAGTGACACAAACAGTCCAGGACCCAGCCAAGAAAGAGGGCACTGGCCATGCTAAAGGGGTATTTTTTTGAGATGAACATGGGGTGGACTTCTGTGCGGTCCATTTTGGTGGAGAGCGAGGTCTGAAAAATATCTACCACTGGCTTTGGGTTACTGATGGAGTGTTTCAGCAAGACAGACTGAATGGATTAGGGATTAGGGGAGCTGAGCCTACAACATCTGGATTGTAAGGTTTGTCCTGGTTACTCTTTGTTTATATTATTACCTTTTTTCTGGGTGAATTTTGGGAACATAGGGAATACAAGTTGAGTATTCTGAATCTGAAAAATCTGAAAGGCTCCAAAACCGGAAACATTTTGCTGCTCAAAGGAAATGCTCATTTTGAGATAGAAGATCAGTAGGACTTGTTTTCACGACCCTGTTGATCAAACAGGATGTAGCAGAGAAACGAGCCCAAACCAGCTAGGACTAGGAGTTATAATGCATTTGCATGCTGTAAGACACTCGCCAGTGCCATGACAGTTAGCAAATACCATGCCAGTGCCTGGAAGTTACCCTATATGGTTTTGGGCACTCCCTGCCCCTTTTCCAGAAAGTTCTTGAGTATACCCCTTATTTAGCACATAATTAGGAGTAGTTATAAACATAGTTTGCCAGCAATCCATAAGTGGGGTAGCTCGGCTCGTCTATGGAGCAGCCGTTTTGCTGTACAGTTGCTCCAATAAACTTGCTTTATTTCACTGTCAGCTCGGACTTGCGCTTGAATTCTTTCCTCAGCAAAGCCAAGAACCCTCCCAGCCTGAGCCCCAACTCAAGGGTCCACCTGCATCAGTTGGGCATTTCATATTTCAAATTTTTAGATTAAGGATGCTCAACCTGTACATAAATATTATTTTCGGCCAGTCATGGTGGCTTGTGCCTGTGATCCCAACACTTTGGGAGGGCGAGGGGGGGCAGATCACCTGAGGTCAGGAGTTCGAGACCAGCCTGACCAACATGGAGAAACCCTGTCTCTACTAAAAATACAAAAATTAGCTGGGCATGGTGGTGCACACCTGTAATCCCAGCTACTGGGGAGGCTGAGGTAGGAGAATCGCTTGAACCCAGGAGGCAGAGGTTGCAGTGAGCCAAGATTGCGCCATTGTACTCCAGCCTGGGCTGCAAAAGTGAATCCCCCGGCCGGGCGTGGTGGCTCAAGCCTGTAATCCCAGCACTTTGGGAGGCCGAGATGGGTGGATCATGAGGTCAGGAGATCGAGACCATCCTGGCTAACACTGTGAAACCCCATCTCTACTAAAAAATACAAAAAACTAGCCGGGCGAGGTGGCGGGTGCCTGTAGTCCCAGCTACTCGGGAGGCTGAGGCAGGAGAATGGCGTGAACCCGGGAGGCGGAGCTTGCAGTGAGCCGAGATCCGGCCACTGCACTCCAGCCTGGGCAACAGAGCGAGACTCTGTCTCAAAAAAAAAAAAGAGTGAATCCCCACCTAAAAAAAAAATTTTATATATATATGTGTATACACACACACACACACACACACACACATATATTTAGGCCAGGCACCGTGCCTCATGCTTGTAATCCCAGCACTTTGGAAGGCCGATGCGGGTGGATCACAAGGCCAGGAGTTAGAGATCATCGTGGCCAACACGGTGAAACCCCATCTCTACTAAAACTACAAAAAATTAGCCAGACCTACATTAGCACGTGCCTGTAGTCCCAGCTACTCGGGAGGCTGAGGCAGGAGAATTGCTTGAACCTGGGAGGCAGAGGTTGTGGTGAGCCGAGATCACACCACTGCACTCCAGTCTGGGCAAGAGAGCAAGACTTCATCTCAAAAAAATATATATTTTTTTAATGTATATTTTATACATGTAATATATATAAAATATATGTATATAAAAATACAGATATTCTTTTCTTTTCTTTTCTTTTGAGACAGTCTCACTCTGTCACCCAGGCTGGAGTGCAGTGGCACGATCTCAGCTCACTGCAACCTCCGCCTCCCGGGTTCAAGCGATTCTCCTGCCTCAGCCTCCTGAGTAGCTGAGACTATAGGCGCCCGCCACCACACCCAGCTAATTTTCGTATTTTTAGTGGAGACGGAGTTTCACTATGTTGGCCAGGCTGGTCTCAAACTCCTGACCTTGTGATCCCCCCACCTTGGCCTCCCAAAGTGCTAGGATTACAGAAGTGAGCCACTGTGCCCAGTAAAAATATATATATATTATTTTCAACTGGTGTCTAAATGAGAAAAACTCTCGACTTTTCATCAGAAGCCCCCAGACGTGTCATAACTTCTCAGGGTGTATAAGAGAGACCCCTTGCCCACCTCTGCTCTCTCATAACCGTTACGAAGAGAGAGTGCAATACAGCGAGTATGGTTTTCAGAAGATGAGAAAATCTTTTTTTTTTTAAATATTTTTTTTTACTGCTACTTATTTGCCTTAGATTCTTCACAAATAAGGACAATACCTCTCACCGGCACTCTTCCATCTACAAATTACCTTGCTGACCTTGACCTCACTGAAACTCATTTTGCAAATGAGAAGACACCGTTCTGTGAATTTTATTGATTTGCCTAAGATGGCAACGTTACAAGGTAGTGGAGTCAAGCCCAAGTCTAGGACTGCTGTGCCCAACTCCATCCTGGTTATTTTAAGACGATTGCAGGCCACAGACCCCAACCCACTTCACAGCAAACACATTACAACATATTTACATTCCACAGAACATATACATTTTTGCTGTATAATTTTTATAATTCCAATTTGGAGTTTTGTTATACGATACATTTTTTTCTCATGATTCAAACCATATTATATTTTTATGTAACCATATAAGGCTTGAGTTGAGTGGCAGCTGACTCATTGACATCGCATTACCTTTTACAGACACTTAATTAAATATTTATTTCCATTTTAATGTTTTATTTTCATGTTTAGGAACCAGTACATTTTTTCCTGGTCCGAAATATTGTCTTCGGTCCTTGAAAGGTCACAAGCCCTAAGTACCGAGCCAAGAATACATAGCGGCAGAAACAGCCCTGCTCTGGCTGGGCCACCACCATAGCTCAGGGCTGTGATGTGAGCAATGGCTTCGAGGCTGGAATTACAACAGGCAGGTAGAGGTGGCTGTCACTGACCCCACTGGCCAGAGCAGAAAGAACAAGATCCTGTCAGTCTCTGGCCTTCTGACAGCTAGGTTCACCTTTGTGGATCTTCTCTAGAACAGTTTGCTGTCTGCATTCTGAAACAGGGTGGGTCCTTATGCTAAACCATGATATTACCCACACTGTTAAGCCAGCATCCAGGAAAATGTCACAGATGACCAGAGGAAGAGTTTACTATATACAGTTTTTTTTTTTTTTTCTGTTTTTTGTTTTTGTTTTTTTTGAGACGGAGTCTCACTCTGTTGCCCAGGCTGGAGTGCAGTGGCGCGATCTCAGCTCACTGCAAGCTCTGCCTCCCAGGTTCACGCCATTCTCCTGCCTCAGCCTCCTAAGTAGCTGGGACTACAGGCACCCGCCACCACGCCCGGCTAATTTTTTTTGTATTTTTAGTGGAGACGGGGTTTCACCGTGTTAGCCAGGATGGTCTCGATCTCCTGACCTCGTGATCCACTCGCCTCGGCCTCCCAAAGTGCTGGGATTACAGCCGTGAGCTACCGCACCCGGCCTCTGTTTTTTGTTTTTTTGAGATATAGTCCCACTCTGTCAACAGGCTAGGGTGCAATGGCACCATCTCAGCTTACTGCAACCTCCATCTCCCAGCTTCAAGCAATTCTTCTGCCTCAGCCTCCCAAGTAGCTGGGACTACAGGCACGTGCCACCACACTTGGCTAATTTTTTGTATTTTTAGTAGAGACAGCGTTTCACCATGTTGTCCAGGCTGGTCTCAAACTCCTGACCTCAGGTGATGCACCCACCTTGGCCTCCCAAAGTGCTGGGATGACAGGCGTTAGCCACTGCACGCGGCCCAGTAAACCTCTTTCTTATACCAACCTCACAGGCTGGCATTTGGGATTCAGGGATGCTAGGGTTTGTACCCAGAGACAAGCTGATCCTGACTGACTTCATCACCAAAAACTCCAACACTAGAGAAAACTGGGATTGGAGAGGAACTCAGGGAGCAGAAGGAAGCCCCTCCTGCTGTTGCCATGGGAACACTCAGAATCCTCCCACCAAACCTCACTTAAACCCCATTTACTCCTAGTGTTCCATTATTGGAACACTAAGCTTGTGGAAGTTATTTATAGCCTACTGATCAAGGTCATCACCAAGGTCTGACTTTTCCCACAAAAAAATTTTGCATCCTCCGGCATAAATGGGTTAAGGCTGTATCTGTAGAACCTCCCACTAAATGCAACATTGGCTACATGCAACATCTCCCCAGTAATTCTGCCTAAGTTGAGCTTTAATAAAATGCATTTTAGGCTGGGCGTGGTGACTCACGCCTGTAATCCCAGCACTTTGGGAGACTCAGGCGGGCAGATCACGAGGTCAGGAAATCGAGACCACCCTGGCTAACACGGTGAAACCCCGTTTCTACTAAAAATACAAAAAATTAGCCGAGTGTGGTGGTGGGTGCCTGTAGTTCCAGCTACTCAGGAGGTTGAGGTGGGAGAATGGCATGAACCTGGGAGGCGGAGCTTGCAGTGAGCCGAGATTGTGCCACTGCACTCCAGCCTGGGTGACAAGAGTGAAACTCCATCTCAAAAAAATAAAAAATAAATAAAAATAAAAAATAAAATGCATTTTAAATGCACAGATCAGGGAAACCTAACTACTTAAAGGCATACAGCTTCAAATCCTTTTGGATAAAAAGAAAGAAAGAAATCTTTAGTAATCTATCACTGCTTAAATTCTCTCTTTGGATGTCCATGTTTTTATGTTCTGCAAAATGTTATTAAATTAGGACACATTGTCTGGGCGCAGTGGCTCATGCCTGTAATCCCAGCACTTTTGGAGGCTGAGGCAGGTGGATCATGAGGTCAGGAGTTCAAGACCAGCCTGGCCAACATGGTGAAACCCCATCTCTACTAAAAATACATAAATTAGCTGGGCGTGGTGGTGCGTGCCGGTAATCCTAGCTACTTAGGAGGCTGAGGTAGGAGAATCACTTGAACCCAGGAGGCGGAGGTTGCAGTGAGCTGAGATCACACCACTGCACTCCAGCCTGGGCCACAGAAAGAGACTCCATCTTGGAAAAAAAGAATAGGACACATTACCACAGTATTTGCTACAGCGTACTGCATTGGGCCTTGGAATTCAGAAAGAAGAGTGAGTTGTTCGTGTCATGCCACTTTTCTTCAGTAATTGAGACAAATTTGAAGATACAGAGAAACCTGGGGATTTGGGCAAAGCTCTCCACTCATCTATTCCTCTGGTTGCCATGGAGAATAACAGTTTTAAAGGCATCTTTAAATGAAGTCAGCTCTGAGCTGAAACCTCTCCTTTTAAGTGAGAAAGCGCACTCAGAGCGGAGGGACGGCCGCTGTCTTTGCTGCTGTAAATGGCAGATAATCCGAAGAGGACACAACAGAACCTCGTGCCTGTTCAGAAGGGGAGAAATGCACACGGGAGATGATGATGGTTCTGGTGTAGTGCACCCTTCGGAACTCTCCAGGGCCTCCCTCTCACCCTCAGGATCTCATTTCTGATCCTCAGAGCTCCAGGTTTCTGACAGTTGGTTCTTTCTCCAAGTCCATCGGGTTTCCTTTACCAAATATTCTACTTCTTTGTACCCATCGGTCCTGGAGCTCCTGTGAACAGGGTTTCACCCTCTGACTATCCCTTCCCATGAACTAAAATTGGCTTCATCTGCCCATTCAAATTCCTTTTCATCCCTCATCCCTCAGGGAGCCCCCTTTGCTCTGTTTACCTTAAGGAAGGAGGAAACTAGCTAATAATGATAATAGACATTTATTAAGCACCTCTGAAGCACTTGGTGTGGATTACCTCGTTTTATCTCCCAGCAACCTTAAGATAGGTCATATCTTTACTCTATTTTACAAAGGAAGAAACAGTCTTAAGAAGCTCAGATAACTTGGTCGCCCAGTTGGCAAGAGCCAGAGTCAGAGTTCAACCCAGACAGTCCAACCCCAGAGGCTCCCCTCATCTTGCCTTTCCATTGAATCATACATTCATTTATTCAGCCAGTATTTATTAAGTCCTCACTACATGCCAGGCAGTGTTCAGGGGTTATAGCATCAAGGCAAAAGGGGTTTCCTCCCTCATTATGAGACTAATTCTAGCAAGGAGAGGTGGGCAAGGAATGAACGAATAAGTCAGATAATTTCTCTGTTTGCAGATGATATAATCTTATATATGGAAAACTCTGAAGTCACCACAAAAAGAACAAACAAAACAAAACAAAACAAAACAAAAAACCTCTTAGAACTAATAAATGAATTCAGTAAAGCTGAAGAATACAAAATCAACATATAAAAATTGGCAGTGTTTGTATATACTAATAGTGAACTATCTAAAACAGAAATCAAGAAAACAATTCCATTTACAATAGCTACAAAAAAATGAGATACCAAGGAATAAACTTAACCAAGAAGATGAAATATCTCTGCAATAAAAACCATAAAGCATTGATGAAAAAAATTTTAAAAGACACAAATAAATGAAAAGATATGTTATGTTCATGGATTAGAAGCCTGAATATTGTGAAAATGACCATACTACCCAAAGATATCCACAGATTTAATGCACTCCCTATCAAAATACTAAAGACATTCTTCACAGAAATAGAAAAAAATAATCCTAAAATTCATATGGAACCATAAAAGACCTCAAAAGGCCAAAGCAATTCAGAGCAAAATCAACAAAGTTGGAGGCATCACACTACCTGATTTCAAAATACACTATAAAGCTGTAGTAACCAGAACAACATGGTACTGGCATAAAAAGAGACACATAAAACAATGGAATAGAGAGCCTAGAAATATATTCAGGCACCTACAGCCACCTGTTTTTGACAAAGATACCAAGAACACACATTGGGGAAAAGATTGTCCCTTTAATAAATTGAATATCCTAGGGAGGCTGAGGCAGAATAACTTGAACCCAGGAGGAGAAGTTTGCAGTGAGCTGAGATTGCCCACTGCACTGCAGCCTGGGCAACAGAGTGAGACCCTGTCTCAAAAATAACATAAAATAAAATAAATTGAATATCCACATGCGAAGAATAAAATTAGATCCCTATCTCTCACCGTATATGAAAATCAACTCAAAATGGATAGAAGACTTAAAAGTAACACCTGAAACTATAAAACTACTAGAAGAAAACAAGGGAAACACTTCACAACACTAAGCTAGGCAGGGTTTTTTAAAAATAAGAAGTCAGAGGCACAGGTATCAAAAGCAAAAACAGACAAATGGGACCACATGAAATTAAAAATCTTTTGCATAACAAAGGAAACAATTAAAGTGACGAGAAAGCCTACACTCATAGGTTTGGAAGAAAATATTTGCAAACTATCTAACAAGGGGTTATCCAGAAATATGTAAGGAACTTAACTCAACAGCAATAAAACAAATAACCAGATTAAAAAATGGGCAAAAAACCTTAATAGACATTTCTTAAAAGAAGACATACAAATGAACAACAGGTACGTGAAAAAACGCTCAATATCACTAAATGTCAGAGAAATGAAAATCAAAACCACAATGAGATATCACCTCATTCCAATTAGAATGGCTCTTATCAGAAAACAAGTGTTGGTGAGGATGTGGAGAAAAAGGGACACTTGCATACTGTTGATAAGAATGTAAATTAGTACAGCAATTATGGAAATCAGTATAGGGGTCCCCCCAAAATAAAAATAGAATTACAATATGATTCAGCACTCTCACTGCTGGATATATATCCAGAGGAAGTGAAATCAGGGCTGGGGGCGGTGACTCAGGCCTGTAATGCCAGTACTTTGGGAAGCCAAAGCGGGTGGATCACTTGAGGTCAGGAGTTCGAGACCGGCCTGACCAACATGGTGAAACCCCCTCTCTACTAAAAATGCAAAAAAATTACCCGGGCGTGGTGATGGGCACCTGTAATCCCAGCTACTCTGGAGGCTGACGCAGGAGAATCGCTTGAACCCGGGTGGCAGAGGTTGCAGTGAGCTGAAATCATACCACTGCACTCCAGCCTGGGCGACAGAGCCAGACTCTATCTCAAAAATAATAATTAAAAAAAAAGACTGAAATCAGGATGTTGAAGAGATATCTGCACTCCCATCTTTATGTCAGTACCATTTTTAATAGCCAAGATACGGAATTAACCTAAGTGTCCATCAATAGATGAATGGTAAAGAAAATGTGGTATATAAGCACGACAAAATTCTATTCAGTCATAAAAAAGGAATGAAATCCTGTCATTTGTGACAACATGGCTGACCCTGGAGGACACCATGTTAAGTGAAATAAGCCAGATACAGAAAGACAAATACCACAAGATCTCACTCATATGTGGAATTACAAAAAAAAAAAAAAGTTGATCTCATCGAAGCAGAGTATAGAACAGTGGTTATCAAAGGCTGGGAAGGGTGACTATGGTTAACTGTAAGGTATTGTATATCACCCTATAGCTAGAAGAGAAGTTTTTGAATATTCTCATGACAAAGAAATTAAAAATGCATGAAGTGATGAATATGCTAACTACCCTGAGTTGATCATTATACAACATGTATGGGTACTGAAATATTAACTTGCATCCCGTAAACAAGTACAATTATGTGACAATTTTTTTTTTTTTTTTTAAATGAGATGGAGTCTTGCTCTGTCACCCAGGCTGGAATGCAGTGGCGCAATCTTGGCTCACTGCAACCTCCACCTATCACGTTCAAGCTATTCTGGTGCTTTAGCCTCCTGAGTAGCTGTGAGTATAGGTGCCCACGACCATGCCCAACTGATATAATGTTACAGGTTTGGGGATTTTTTGAGACAGAGTTTTGCTCTTGTTGCCCAGGCTGGAGTGCAATGGCAGGATCTCGGCTCACCACAACCTCCACCTCCCAGGTTCAAGCGATTGTCCTACCTCAGCCTCCCAAGTAGCTGGGATTACAGGTGCCTGCCACTACGCCCAACTAATTTTTGTATTTTTGGTAGAGATGGGGTTTCACCACGTTGGCCAGGCTGTTTTCGAACTCCTGACCTCAGGTGATCCACCCGCCTCAGCCTCCCAAAGCGCTGGGATTACAGGCATGAGCCACCGCACCTGGATGACAATTTTTTTTTTTTTAAATCAGATAATTTCTTTTTTTTTTTTTTTTGAGACAGAGTTTCACTTTGTCGCCCAGGCTGGAGTGCGGTGGCGCAATCTCGGCTCACTGCAAGCTCCGCCTCCCGGGTTCACGCCATTCTCCTGCCTCAGCCTCCCGAGTAGCTGGGACTACAGGCGCCCGCCACCACGCCCGGCTAGTTTTTGTATTTTTAGTAGAGAGGGGGTTTCACCATGTTAGCCAGGATGGTCTCGATCTTCTGACCTCATGTTCCGCCCGCCTCGGCCTCCCAAAGTGCTGGGATTGCAGGCGTGAGCCACGGCGCCCTGCAAAATCAGATAATTTCTAAGAGTGATAGGAGCTATGGAGAAAAAAATTTCAAGGAATGGGACAAAATGGTGGTCCTCAAACTTGGGCGTGCACGAGATCAGCTGGGCCCCACCCTCGGGGCTCCTGGTCCAGTAAGTTTGGAGTAGGGCCAGGGAATTTGCATTTCTTTCTTTCTTTCTTTTCTTTTTCTTTGAGACAGGCTGAAGTGCAATGGCACAATCTCGGCTCGCTGCAACCTCCACTTCCTGGGCTCAAGCAATCCTCCCGCCTTGGCCTCCCGAGTAGCTGGGACTACAGGCGTGCGCCACCATGCCACGCTGATTTTTTTCTTCGCCATGTTGCCTAGGCTGGTCTCCAGCAATCCACCCTCCCTGGCCTCCCAAAGTGCTGGGATTACAGGCCTGAGCCACCGCGCCCGGCCTGAATTTGCATGTCTAACAGGTTTCCAGGTGAGGTTGCTGCTGGTGGTCTGGGGACCACACGTGGAGAATCCCTAAAACAGAGTGGATTGGAATGGGGAATGGGGGAAGCCTCTCTTACCCATGTGTGGCATTTGAGTTGAGATGTGAATGACAAAAATGAGTAAGTCACTGGAATTACGAGGGAAAAAGGTTTCAAGCACAGGATACGGCAAATGTCAAGTTCCCAAGGTAGGAAAGTGAGCTCCTGGTGTCGGAAGGACAGAACAAAGATCTGCTGGGTGTTGAATGAGGCAAGAGTCAGTTTAGCCCCAACCCAGTTTGGTTCTTTCTTCTCCTACTGCTCCTCCGGGCTGTGTTGTTTAACATGAAAATCCGAATGTCTTTCACAACAAAATAGTGGCAGTAGATTGACTTAAAAAAGAAAGATCCAATATAGATTACTTTAAATGGGCTCCTCCTTTGGCAGGTTTGAAATATTTCAGTTGTCCTTCACTCCAATTTCCAATTGCAGTTTTTCAAATAAAAATAACCTCTTGTGTTTATGCAATGTATGTTGATGTTGTATATAATTTAATTATCTATTTTTTATCAGGGCAATTTGCCAAATCTTCAAGTTGTTTCAAAAGATCAAAGACAGGATCTGTGCCTTTTCTTTCCTCACTCTTTCACCCCAGTGTTTTTCAAATGTAAATGTGCCTAGAACTTAACTCACTGAGCCTCCCCGGAGAGGAACGTTTATGAGGGAAGAGAGGCCCAGGTGAACCTCTAAGCCCCTTATCCAATCCCCGCCCCAAGGAGCAGGGTAATCAGTCTGGGAAAGGGCAAGGTCTAGGATTCCACTGAGTTCTCCGTCAGGGTGAGCCCGGTCTGTTAGGGGATTTGGCTTTCTTCTTTCTCTTAACCGACTTGCCTGGGGCTGCTTCTGCGGCATGGTGTTCATTACCTGCCTTTGTTTTTATCTGTTCTGATGAAGCAATGATGTTCTCCAAGATTGATAGAAAGAGCCTGTTGATCCAATTTCTAAGAGAAATGAAGACTATCAAGCATTCTAAATTTCCTAAACATTGTACAATTGATAGTTGGCTGGAGCATCCAAAAGTTTATTATTGGTGAGTTTTATGGGCTGAATTGGGTCCCTCCAAAATTTGTGTGTTGAAGCTCTAGCCCACAGTACCTCAGATGTGACTGCATTGGAGGTAGTTCTTTGAGGAGGTAATCAAGGTTAAATGAGGCCATTAGAGAGGACCCTATCAAAATGACTGACATCCTTACAAGAAGAGGAGATTAGGCCACATACACACACAGGAAGGCCAGCTGAAGACAGGAGAAGGGGACCATCTATGAGCCAAGGAGAAAAGCCTCAGAAGAAACCAACCCTGCTCACACATTGATCTTGGACTTCCAGCCTCTACCAGGACTGTGTCTGTTGTTTAAACCCCTAGTCTGCATGGCAGCTTTTGCAGACTAACACAGTGAGTGTACGTGTCTTAGATTCTTATAGAAATTTTGCTATACATTTCACTCTACACTTCTAAAATAAATTTCCTTTTATAATATAAAAGGAAACCAGGTTTCTCCCCTGAGAAAACCTTGCAGGTTTCAGTTCTGCAGGAAATCTATTGACCAGAGTCAGTGAGAGGAGACTGAACTCCTGCCTTCTGCTGCACCTTTTAATGGGTGTCTCTCTCTGCCCATATGACAGCTCTGTCTCTTCACTTCCGTTTTTCTCACTCTGGTCTGGTCAGCAAACAGAATTTGTGGGTTGTTGCTTGTGTTTCGTATTTCACATTTGGTTGAAATACATCCTGACCCAGAATAGTCCACTTAAGTAGATAGGAAGAAAAAAATCCAGATTCTTCCCCTGTCCCTGCGGTTCAAGGGGTGCTAAGAATGAAAAGCCCTTCTCTATGCCAACAATGACACAGCACTGGATATCCACAAGAGAGACTCCAGGGTGAAGAGGGAACACACATCTAGTCCCTTGAGTCCTATTGGGGGAACCTTCAGTCTGAATAAACCAGAATTCCTTCGGTTGCAAGTGACAGAAAACCAACTCAAACTAGCTTAAAACAATGAAAAAGGAGAGTGTAGAGAGGCCTCTGTAAGTAGGGTGTCCAAGTCCTGGTGGTTTCAGTCAAGTGTAGTTGGATCCTGAGTTCGGAATACTCTGCTTCCCTGATATGTTGGTAAAGATGGCCACAGCTTTGTCTTCCATAGAGATACTGACCCCAGGCCAGGTGTGGTGGCTCACGCCTGTAATCCCAGCACTTTGGGAGGCCAAGTAGAGTGAATCATGAGGTCAGGAGTTTGAGAGCCTGGCCAACATGGTGAAACCCCGTCTCTACTAAAAATACAAAAATTAGCTGGGTGTGGTGGCACGTGCCTGTAATCCCAGCTACTCAGAAGGCTGAGGCAGGAGAATCGATTGAACCCAGGACACGAAGGTTGCAGTGAGCCAAGATTGCACCACTGCATACCAGCCTGGGTGACTGAACAAGACTCCGTCTCAAAAAAAAAAAAAAAAAGAAAAGAAAAGAAATACTGATCCCAAAGAAAAAATCATGTCTCTTATTACAGCAAACCTCCATGGGAGAACCTTGAGTGGTCCGGCGGGGTCACCTACCAATTTCTAAAATAATCAACGCAGCCAGGATGGTAGAGGATCTGGGCCACACACCTATCTACCTCCGGGACCGGGAAGTGGGGTGAGGATGGTTGGCCCCATCCAAGCCGCTGAGAGTAAGGAGGGTCGGTTCCTCCAAGAGGTGCCAGGAAGGAAGAAAGTGAACACATGAAACATGAATCTATAGGTTGGTGCAGGCTTAGAGAAAGTGCTCAGCAATGACTGGCATAAAAAGTGCTTAAGTTTCAGGAGAGTTAACCTGAGGCAAAAAAAAGAAAAAAAAAAGTGCTTAAGTGACAATTTGATAAAAAAGGGAAAAATGCTGTTCCCAAAATTTGAAAGGCTGTCTTGTGGAAGAGAGAGAGGAAAGGAAAGAGGATGAAACTCGAAATTATGTGTAGAAGTTGTAAGAGAGGCAGATTTCACTTTTTTTTTCTGGAAGGAAAATGCTTCCAGAAACCAGGAACAACAAAAATGAGTTGCTTCATGAATTGATGTGGTCCCCTTTCCTAGCTGAGTCCTAGCAGGGATGAACGGCCACCCACCAGCAATGCAGAAAAGGGAGATTCAAAAGCAGGTGAGTTGTGGGCTAGATGGATGCCAAGACCCCATTTCAACCTCAACATCTGGTGATTGGGAAACACTGAAGCAGGCCAGGCGTGGTAGCTCACGCCTGTAATCCCAGCACTTTGGGAGGCTGAGGCGGAGGGATCACTTGAGGCCAGGAGTTCGAGACCAGTCCGGCCAACATGGCGAGACCTCATCTCTAATAAAAATACAAAAGTTAGCCAGGCGTGGTAGTGGGTAACAGGTGGTGGCCTGTAATCCCAGCTACTCGTGAGGCTGTGGCAGAAGAATCTCTTGAATCTGGGAGGCAGAGGTTGCAGTGAACCAAGATCTTGTCACTGCACTCCAGCCTGGGCGACAGAGTGAAACTCTGTCTCAAAAAAAAACAAAAGAAAGAAAGAAAAGAAAAAGAAAACACTGATGCAGTAAAGAAGGTGCAAACCTGAGGGGAGCACCTTGGGCAGCTTCAAGGAGTTTTTTAAGCCAACATTTCCTGAGGCTTGACCACGTGCCAGGTTCTGGCTAAGTGTTTGCATCTCTCTCCCCCATTTAAACCTCACAGCAACTCTTGAAATAAGTTTTGGCGACTTCACTTCATGAGCGAGGAAACTTGGATGCAGAGAGGTTGAGTAGCTTGCCCAAAATGATGCAGTAAACAGCAGCGCTGGGCTTTGAAATCAGGCCAGCTGCACTTTCAGTCCCAGTTCTTCGCCTCTTTGCTCTTGGGACTCAGGCAGGCCTGCTTCTTCGCAAAGAGCAGCATCACGCACCTCCCTCTGCTCACCTACCCCCTCCGGCCCGACTGGGATCAAGGTCGACTTGCTCCAGATGGCGGCAGGCAGGTCTAATGAGATGTGAAGGGATTCCCCATGGGGAGCCAAGAGTGGCTGGGAGAGAATCCCAGATTCACATCCCCCAACTTGAGATGTCAGGAGCAAATGCTGTAGCCATGCATTAAAAACAGCAGCAGCAGCAGCAAAGTCAGCACTCTCACTGAACCCTTTCCAACTCCCATCCGTCCAATTGCTTAGGTTGGAAGGACCTCAGGCCCCCAGGTGTGGCATGGGCGCTACCTGCTCTAGGCCCCCACATGCACAGTCAGTCAGACCCGGCCTCCACCATCCCCAGCATCCACACGGACAACATTGCCGACAGACCCATCTTTCACCGATGCAACTTGCCGTTTCCTCTCAAAATGAGGGAAAGCACCTGCTCAGGCACTGAGACACACACCTAGGAATTTGTATTTCTCTTTTTTAGAGAAAGTAAATCTTGAAATGAATAGACCGATAGGCCAGGCGCAGTAGCTCACACCTGTAATCCTAGCACTTTGGGAGGCTGAGGTGGGAGGATTGCTTGAGCTCAGGGGTTAGAGACCAGCCTGGGCACACAACAGTGAGACCTTGTCTCTAATAAAAAATTTTAAAATTAGCTGGATGTGGTGACACACACCTGTAGCCCCAGCTATCCGGGAGGCTGAGTCAGGGCGAGGTGGGAGATCAAGTCTGCAGTGAGCTATGATCTGCACTCCCAGCCTGAGCGGCAGAGCGAGACCCTGTCTTAAAATAAATAAATAAATAGAAATAGACAAATAACGTGGAGGCCTCCTGGACTCTGGACCCATGTGTGTGTTGTATCTTACAAAGGATTAAACAGAGCTGAGCCACCTCTCACCTGGTCCAGTTATTTGTTTTCCCCAAGCTTCCTGTTTCTCTTCCCCTCTGTGCCCGATGCTAATCGTCAGATTTCCAGGTTGGTCATGGCTTCAGAAGTTTCACTGAGGCATGTGGCGATCTGAGTTTGTGGTCTTTGTTTCTTCCTTCCGCTGTACAGTTAATGATGAACACCGGAACAGCCACCTTCTCAAACACCAACCTGAAATTCACAGGAGAGCTTGACAGAGGCCGAGGACGTGTGATTTTTAAGGTAAGCATGTGATGGCTTGGACAGGAATACATTTTGAGAGGTTAACATAGCACCAAAGAGATGGTTTACTTTAAAGGCAGGCTGGGCCGGGCGCGGTGGCTCAAGCCTGTAATCCTAGCACTTTGGGAGGCCGAGACGGGCGGATCACGAGGTCAGGAGATCGAGACCATCCTGGCTAACACAATGAAACCCCGTCTCCACTAAAAATACAAAAAAAAAATTAGCCGGGCGTGGTGGCGGCGCCTGTAGTCCCAGCTACTCGGGAGGCTGAGGCAGGAGAATGGCGGGAACCCGGGAGGCGGAGCTTGCAGTGAGCCGAGATCGCGCCACTGCACTCCAGCCTGGGCGACAGAGCGAGACTCCGCCTCAAAAAAAAAAATAAAAAATAAAAAAAAATTAAAAAAAAAATAAAGGCAGGCTGTAACTCAGGATCACGAGCTTGGAGACTTGAATGCAACAAAAGGCAAACTGAGCTTGGCTCCTGCAAGAGCCTCCTGTGAACGTGAGCTGTGTCCTAGCAGCCTTTGAAGGTGGACTCTAAAAAGAAAATGTCTTAAAGAATTGCAGAAGATGGCTGTGACTCGCAGTTGTGGTGGGGAAAATTTTGCAAGCACATTCTTAGAATGTATCAATTAAATATGACATCAATATGAGAGTCAAGGTGAAAGTCAAATTCCTTGCTGGAAACAACCATAGCAATGACTCATCCTGTAGGTCTTGAAATTACAGCTATATTTCAGTAACACTGTATATTTCAAAACCGCAAAATGGAAGCTTTGATTTTTCATTCAGTTACCTGAAAAGTACTACAACAGTATCCAAGAGCAACGAAATTGCATTTCAGAGACCTGACATGAGATGGTTAGTGGGTGTTAGGAGAGTGTATGGGTTTTAACGACCCCTTCTGATTTGTTCTTCACTCAAAGCTGCTGCCAATAAGCTACTCCTAGAGGACACTGAAAGATCCTTTCCTGTTTTTAAAAGAAATGACATGCTTCATCAAGAATTATTATGAATTTTGGAAGGAAACGGTACTGCAGGATCTCCATCTCTTTTTCTCCAGCGAAAATTGTATTTCTGTAATTCAAGATCTAGTCACAAGGGCTTAAGCAAGATCTTGTGCCAGCAATCAGGCATGGATCAAATGCACTTTTGCCTTCCTAAGTTAAGTTCAATTAAAATAAAAACGGTCGGCCGGGCGCGGTGGCTCAAGCCTGTAATCCCAGCACTTTGGGAGGCCGAGGCGGGCGGATCACGAGGTCAGGAGATCGAGACCATCCTGGCTAACACAGTGAAACCCCGTCTCTACTAAAAAATACAAAAAACTAGCCGGGCGAGGTGGCGGGCGCCTGTAGTCCCAGCTACTCAGGAGGCTGAGGCAGGAGAATGGCGTAAACCCGGGAGGCGGAGCTTGCGGTGAGCTGAGATCCGGCCACTGCACTCCAACCTGGGCGACAGAGCGAGACTCTGTCTCAAAAAAAAAAAAAAAAAAAGGTCATAGAACATTCACAGGATAAGGTGTGATTCCTGAGTCTAATATTTCAAAGATTTTTTTATGCAAGATAAAGTAAGTCATAGATGGCCACCTGTTATTTCCCTAGGGATCCCTTTGCCTTGGAAGAAATGCCTATGAATTGTCCCAGGTTGGCCACCACTAAGAAATGGAGACATCAGACTGCTCCTGGACAAAGCTGCCTTCATGAGTTTTGTTTCATTTTTAATTTTCATTGAAAATAATAGACATATAGCTGGGTGCGCAGTGGCTCACGCCTGTAATCCCAGCACTTTGGGAGGCTGAGGCCAGAGGATCGCCTGAGGTCAGGCATTCGAGACCAGCCTGGCCAACGTGGTGAAACCCCATTTCTACTAAAAATACAAAAATTAGCTGAGCTTGGTGGCATGCGCCTTTAGTCCCAGCTACTCGAGAGGCTGAGGTAGGAGAATCGCTTGAACCTGGGAGGTGGAGGTTGCAGTGAGCACCATTGCACTCCAGCCTGGGCGACAGAGCGAGACTCCGTCTCAAAATAATAATAATAGAGATACAGAAAAATGCATATATCATAGGTGCCAGTTCAATGGATTTTCACAAACAAAACACATCTGTTTAACCAGAACACAGCCAGCACCCTAGAAGCCCCCTCATTCTCCCTTTCAGTCACTGCTGACCACCCAAGGTAACCAATATTCTAACTCTAACACCATAGATCAGTTTTGCCTCGTTTTATACTTTGTGGAGATGGAATCATGCAGTCTGTTCCCTTTTGTGTCTGGCTTCTTTCACACGTTACGTCTGTGCCATCCATCCGTATTGCTGTCTACAGTTACAGACTGTTCCTTCTCTCTGTTGGCTGGTATTCCATTATGTGAGTATACCACCATTTATTTATCCATCCTACAGCTGATGGACATTTCAGTAGCTTCCACTATGGGGCTGCTAGCGAGCCAGCTGTGGGAGTGTGTCACGTGGGTCACAGTGTGCCGGTGCCCAGGACTGCTCCTAAGGTGTGTGGACGCTTCACGCAGCTGTTTGGAACAGCGCTGGCTGCACCACATTGTCTGTTGCCCTTCTGCCGGCAGATGCAAGCCTCGGGCGAGAAAGGCCACAGCTCCCCGCCTGTGAACACCGACTCTTGTTTCCATGAAAAAAGTTTGTAAAAAAGATCAGCAACTGAGAACAGAAGTAAGTATTGTTTGCATTATCTTAGAGATTGCAGCAGCTGGCCATAGAGAATCTGGATCAGAGCTAACAAGGGAACTTATTGAAGCAGGATACAGCCTAACAATTCTTGAACAAGGAATAGGGCATGCCCAGGGAAGTAGAAAATAGTAGAAGCTGAGAGGTAAAATGTTGCCAAGAAAACTTAACTGAAACATCTTATCTCAATAGCTTGTGTGTTTTAAATAAGGGCAAGAAGATGGGCGTGGTGGCTCGGCTCATGCCTGTAATCCCAGGACTTTGGGAGGCTGAGGTGGAAGGATCACTTGAGGCCAGGAGTTGGAGACCAGCCTGGACAACATAGTGAGACCTTGTCTCTACCAGAAGAAAAAAAAAAGAAAAAGCTAAAAATCTTCATGAACAAAATAACTTGCCTATCTTTTCCCTGAGAAAGTGAGTTTGCATCTCGGCCCAGGGCCGTCCTGGGGAAGTCTCCCAGGCTGTCTGTGGTAAAGTTTTGCTTCTATAAAAAGAGGGGACTATGATCAGGGCCTGAGGGGACTATGATCAGGGCCTGAGGGTCGGAGACACGGAAGGTGAAAGTGCTAGAAAACACTGAGTAGATGCTGACCAAATGCTGTATTCCCTCTCAGCCCCCACGTGCCGTGGTTCAGACAAGAGCTATGCAATACATAGCTGAGAGCTCAAGTGCACAAATGGGCTAGAATGTGGTGACTCAGAGGAAGGTCAGAAGATGCATAGCTTGTGCCCTTTGAAAATCTAAAAGAAAAATACGTGAAAAAACTGCATGGGTGCCAGCGCAGGGCAGGGAGTGAGTGGGGAGAAGAACAGCATGCTCTGGAGCGGACGGACGCCAGCCAGGGGCAGGCTGGAAGGCAGCACGGGCCACACACACCAAGCTGACGGCCTTTTCTTCGAATGCAGCTTCACCCTACACGTATCAGATTCTGGGTACTAAGAGAAAGGCTCTAGCGCGATCTGCGTCTTGGCAAGTTTTCACCGGCCCAGACACTCAATCACCTGGTTGGGTGAACGAAGTGGGGCCTGAGGTCTCAGGATTTGGGGTGCTTTCAGGATGCTTCTTCCCAGAACTTCTCTTCTGTATGAACCCAGAGTCAGTGGCTCCAAGACAGATCTTAACCTCTCCTGTGAGTGGAGATGACAAGTTTGGATTTAAGGGCAAAAGATAGTATCTCTGGGAATAAAAGGGAGGCAACACAATAAGCTTTGAAGTCCCGGTGCCTGAAGTCCACTGCTGGAACTCCAGCTGTGCTGTGGGTCTCCGCGGGGCCGGGAGACTCTTACCAGGCACACCAACAGGGCTGCAGGAAACGGGGAGGGGTGAGTGCTCTCCAGTTAGGCAGAAAAAAATCACTCCAGCTCCACGGGTTTCACCACCGCGACTGAGGCTCCTTTTTCCTTTTGGACTCCCAGCCCCAGTCACAATCATCCTTCACGGTTACCCATGTGCGTGATGTTTCCTGACCCTCAAAGAGATGCAACCCACTTTATCCCAACATGAAGGAGATCAGCGGTTACCATCACACCCGCTTTACCAATAAGCTCAAGCAAACCCAGAGACATGATGTAACTGACTGGTGTATGAAAAGCCACAAGCCATAGGTCCAAGTCTCTTGGACGTGTTCACCAGACCACATCTTCCAGAAAGACAGACCTGAGCCCCTGACATAGGCAGGTGTAGATGGTCTTCAGGTTTTAAACCAACAGAGCCTGGATTTAAGGGTCACGGATAGTGGCCACTCAGCCACGGCGTGGAGAGGCTCAGCTGGTTACCTCCTAAGAATACCAGGTGAATAGCTTTGAGAGATGCTTAGGTGATAGAGTGCACTGGATTTGGTGACAAGCCGCTTGGGGAAAAGGAAAGTCAGGATATCCCTAGGTTTCTTGCCTATGGGTCTGTGTTGGACAGTCACAATCACTGGCCAGCTGGCCTTTGAGGTCAGCCTTATTGATAGAGGCTGGATTTCAGGGGTCGTCATTCATTTATTTTGTGAACAAACATTAATCGAGTGTCTATCTGTGCCTAACACTCTATTGAACGCAGAATCATGCGGGGTGGAAGCATCCTTCCTCTGGGTTTAGTCTATGTTTGACTCGGCTTTGTGTCCCCAGCAATTCACCCACCACCTGCTGTCTTTGCGAGTTCTCAGTATAGTCACATTCTGAATGAAGAAAGGATGAGATGTTTGTTTTTGTTGTTGGGGGTGGGGGGCAGGCTCTTGCTCTGTCACCCAGGCTGGAGTGCAGCGGTGCAATCATGGCTCACTGCAGCCTCAACTTCTCTGGCTCCAGCGGTCCTCCCATCTCAGCCTCCCTGTTACCGGCAGTGAGTCCAAACAGGTCTGTGGCAGCCTCAGTTCTTTCCTCCTCCGAAGAAAGAATTCAACCAAGGAGGCATAAAGCAGAAGGAAAGACTGAGGCAAGTTTCAGAGCAGGAGTGAGAGTTTATTAACAAGCTTTCGAGCAGGAATGAAAGGAAGTAAAATTTGGAGGAGGGCCAAGCGGGCAACTTGAGAAACCAAGTGTGCTATTTGACCTTTGACTTGGGGTTTTATATGCTAGCATACTCCCAGGGGCCTGCGTTCCTTCTCCCCTGATTCTTCCTTTGGGGTGGGCTGTCCGCATGCGTAGTGGCCTGCCAGCACTTGGAGGGGCCGCATGCACAGTGTGTTTACTGGAGTTGCGCACATGCTCACTTGAGGCATTCTTCCCATGCAGGTCCAATGTCCCTAGATACTCACATGCCAGTTAATGTGCATGCTTGAGCCCACTCGATCAACTCCTGAGACCTTATCAGGAAGCAGCTAATCACCAGTTTCAGATGTTTCCTATCTAGTGGGAGACTGCCTTTCCCTGGCGCTGGCTACAACCAATTATTACTTTAGAGAGACAGTTCACAACCTTCACCATCACCTGATGGTCGCCTAACATTCCTGATGGGGTCAGGGGAGCCCTCTCCTGCCCTGCTCATGTCTGACTAGCTACCTACTGTAATCCCGAGTAGCTGGGACTATAGGTGCACACCACCACACCCGGCTAATTTTTTTTTTTTGTATTTTTGGTAGAGACGGGGTTTCACCAGGTTGCCCAGGCTGGTCTTGAACTTCTGAGCTCAAGCAATCCACCCACCTCGGCCTCACAAAGTGTTGGGATCACAGGTGTGAGCCACTGCACCTGGCCAGAAGAGAGAATTTCTTTAAAAACATACTCAAACTGCCGGGCGCGGTGGCTCAAGCCTGTAATCCCAGCACTTTGGGAGGCCGAGACGGGTGGATCATGAGGTCAGGAGATCGAGACCATCCTGGCTAACACGGTGAAACCCCGTCTCTACTAAAAAATACAAAAAACTAGCCGGGCGAAGTGGTGGGTGCCTGTAGTCCCAGCTACTGGGGAGGCTGAGGCAGGAGAATGGCGTGAACCCGAGAGGAGGAGCTTGCAGTGGGCTGAGATCCGGCCACTGCACTCCAGCCTGGGTGACAGAGCAAGACTCCGTCTCAAAAAAAAAAAAAAAACAACATACTCAAACCATATCACTTATCTGCTTAGAAGTCATTGGTGGCGTGGTCGGGCATGGTGGCTCACGCCTGTAATCCCAGCACTTTGGGAGGCTGAGGCCGGTGGAACACCTGGGATCGGGAGTTCGAGACCAGCCTGACCAACATGGAGAAACCCTATCTCTACTAAAAATACAAAATTAGCCAGGCGTGGTGGTGCATGCCTGTAATCCCAGCTTCTTGGGAGACTGAGGCAGGAGAATCACTTGAACCCAGGAGGCGGAGGTTGCAGTGAGTCAAGATCTCACCATTGCACCCCAGCCTGGGCAATAAGAGCAAAACTCTATACCCCCAACCCCCCCCCCCCCCAAAAAAAAGTCATCAGTGGCTTTCCATTGCATTTGGAATAAAACTTGAAGTCCTCCCCAAGGACTCCACAACCACATAGGAGCCAGCCCTTGTGAGCTCCACCTCCCCTACCACTCGCCCCGTTATCTCCAGCCTGTAATTATGCGACCACCGAACCTTGTGCTCCCATCTCAGGACCTGTGGATTTGAGGCAGACCCGGAGTCCCCATCCTCACCATCCTCAGCATGACCTCCACACAGAGCCCTCCCCAGCCGCCCTCTCAGTCACTCTCCAATCGATTACCCCAGTTTTTTTTTCTTCATGGTACTTATTATCTAAAACGATCTGACTTATTTATCAGTGTGTTGGTTAGCCCTTTCCTCAACTATATTTTATGTTGAACATACAGACAGAAAAGTCAGAGACAATGGCTGAGCCAGAGAATGGGCCTGGGCCACCCTGGTGAGAGCAATACGCAGATATTTGAGAGATTTATTTGGGTTTTTGGTTTGTTTTTCTTAGACGGAGTCTTGCTCTGTCACCCAGGCTGGAGTACAGTGGTGCTATCTCGGCTCACTGCAACCTCCACCTTCCAGGTTTAAGCAATTATCCTGCCTCAGCCTCCTGAGTAGCTGGGCTTACTTGCACGCACCACCACGCCGGGCCAATTTTTGAATTTTTAGTAGAGATGGGGTTTCACTATGTTGGCCAGGCTGGTCTCCAACTTTTGACCTCAGATGATCCTCCTGCCTTGGCCTCCCAAAGTGCTGGAATTACAGGCGGGAGCCACGGCGCCTGGCTGAGAGGTTTGTTTGAAAGGTACTTTGGAGGTGGAGCTGACAGGGTTTGTGGAGGCACTGAATAAGGAAAGGATAGTGTAGGCGCTCACCAGGTCTGCATGGATGGTTGTGCTGATCCTTGACCCTGAGTGCCTCAGAGGAGGGCCATGTGTGGGTACAAAAGGCATGAGCTGGGCTTTCCACTCCCTGGGTTTGCAGTGCCTCTGAGGCACCCTAGAGGACCCTTGCCATGTGGGGTTGACACCGGGGCCTGGAGCTCAGCAAAAGTCAGAGCTGCAGGTGTAATGTGTGAGCCCAGGTGTGGCTGACTATGGGCCCCGTGGGTTGCATGAAGTAGCTTAATGAGAGTAGAAAAGAGAGACAGGAGGGGGCCTCAGAGTAGCTCTTGAGGAGCACTTCAAGAGAAGAGCTGGGCAGGGAGAGGGATGTGGGCAGCTCAAAACAGAATCACAGGGTGGAGAAAGCAAGCCAGGAGACAGCTGGCTCCAGTGACTGACGGCATCATTCCACCCTTTTCTGCTTTCCTGTGCTGTGATAACCGGTGTGGCTATGTTGTCATTCCCCTGTCAATATCAAGTGAGTGTTCGTAAGTTTGAAAACCTGCATTTTAAATTTTAAATGAAGATGGAAGAGTATGTCCAGAGGCGTGGGTGTGCGTGCCTGGTCCCAAGTTGGACTCCTTGGGAGGGTCCTGCCAACCCTGCCGGCCAGTGCCAGATGGATGTGTGTTGGGCTCTCCAAATGGCCTCTTTCACAGCCTTTACAAGTGATAACTCACAAGGACCCTCTCCATGACTTCCCCGTCGTCTTCAGAGGAGGAAACCAAGGCACAGACAGGAGAAATGACTTGCCCAGCTCAACAACCAGTGAGGAGAGGTATCAGGATTCAAACCAGGCAGTGCGGCTCCAGACTCCGTGGCCTTTATCACTGCCCCTCACCCTTTGGCAAGCTCCACTTTTGATAGCGCTGATGTGATAGCAGACAACGTGTAATTGCCAAACTTAGTCATCAGCACGCTAGCTTTGAATGGAAACACCAGGTATGACCCAGTCTCTTCTTCTTAAGCATTTCGTTGAGATAACGATGCAATCTTTATTCGTCCCTGCTCCCCCGACCCCCCCATCCCCACCCCTTATCTTCCTAAGGAATTGCTGTATCACGGTCTAGGGGAGTTTCTGAGCTCTGAGAGGCTTCTTTACGGCTTCTGAGGTGAGGATCCGCCCTGCGTGAAGGATACTGGGTCACTCAGGCCTTCTCCCACTCCCCGGCAGGATCCTAGGGCCTGAGGACGCCGGAGCCATTCCGGGTGAGATCGGCCGTGTGACCAGCCTGCAGTGCAGCAATTTGTGCAGGGCGTCTCTCCACACATCAGCTGAGCTTCTTGACTCAGGCTAATTTGAGCCTGTTTCACTATGACCTGGGCAAGAAGACACCCGAAGCCAGAGAGCACCTCGGTGCTTTTTATGACCTTGAGAGTTTCTCTTCCTAACAAGCTGTTTCCTGGCATCATTCTAGCCACGCCCACTTTCCTGTTTGATAACCAATGTTGCTGTGTTGCCATTCCCCTCCCCTGAGTTTAAAACATTTGGCAACCTGCATTCTAAAGGAAAAAAATCCTGATATACAACCAATCTTGTCTTTCACAAAACTAAAGAGTGTCTCTTTGGCTTAACAAAATCTTAGAGCAGCCAACCTTGGAGTGTATTTTAGTGACTTTACATCCAAACTGTAGGGTTTAGTGAAAAGCCATGTGTTTACTATCATGAAGTAGAAATGTGATGAAAACACAGCATCGAATTGCTATGGTGCAGGCTCTTCTAATAGCCTATCGGAACTTCCTTCACTTCAGAAATGATGCACTCTGGGGTAGAACTTCCTGTTTTTAAAACCACATAAATTCCCCCACCCATTCCCCTTACAACACTTCAACAATCTGATTACGTCGCATTTTTATTTTCCTACTGGGATTGACGCTTTACGTGAAACCTCACCAAGCTCTGAGAAACTCCTAGGAATGCAGTCACACTAAGTGAGCTACACTTTTGCTGTTTTTCCTTGATTTGAAGGTCAGATGGACATTCGGTATTTTCCCCAGTTGGGTTCACTGCAAACAGGATCAGTCTGGAAAACATATTCTTGCCCCATGATGAGAATCTAGAAGGAAATATGTTTGCCTTTTCATTGATGTGATTATCAATGTGGATTTTGTAGTTTAAAAAGCAAAGCAACTCCATTTTGCAACTGCATTCTCCATAGAAATTTGACCTTTGGTGAGGCTGACTGATCTTATCAACAAATGGGTCCCACAATGATTATTCCACCCAATCATTCTCAGCAACAAATGGTAAGCAAAATGGCCAGGAAGGATGACTGAGTCCCTCGCAGGCTCGGCCAGGCTTCAGGCCCTATCTTTGGATCTGTGTTCATCATGGTGATTGTCAACTGCAAGACTGATTTGACAGCCTTTCCTCTCGCGATATTACTCGGAGGTAATGTGCAAGCAGAGAGACCTGGGTGCAAATTCTGCTCTGTAGTTGACCATTATACTACAATGGTTTCCCATAACACCAGTTTCTGTTTTCCATTTATAAACACCTGTAATTTGCCTTGCTTGGCTTTATGATGTGTGACTACTATACATTTGACGTTATAATGGAAATGTGGAAATGTGCACTAATAAAATGCACCTTTAGCCATTCGCCATCTTAGGGATCTGTAAAGCATTATTTATAAGAAAGATGGGTTTAGCCATTTCTTTTCTTTTCTTTTCTTTTTTGTGAGACAGAGTTTCACTCTTGTTGTGCAGGCTGGAGTGCAATAGCGCAATCTCAGCTTACTGCAACCTCTGCCTCCCGGGTTCAAGCTATTGTCCTACCTCAGCCTCCCAAGTAGCTGGGACTACAGGCACATGCCACCATGCCTAACTAATTTTTGTATTTTTAGTAGAGATGGGGTCTCACTATGTTGGCCAGGAGGGTCTTGAACTCCTGACCTCAGGTGATCGCCTGCCTCGGCCTCCCAAAGTACTGGGATTACAGGTGTGAGCCACCGCGCCCAGCCTGGTCATTTCTATAAGTTTGAAAACTACTGGCTAAGGAGAAGAACGGTGCTGAGGCTGGGGTTGTACGGAGGATCGGCATCCATCTCCCAAGAAAACAAGGCAGCAGCCTGGGGCCTGGGCCTGGGAGGGCAATGAAAGAGGCTCAGTGTTACGCCCAGGAGTGAGGAAGGGCAGGGAGCATCTCTGAGCCCCTGTGAGCGCAGGAGCCCTGCCTGCCTCAGGTCTGGAGGAGGGTCTCACTTCCGGCTTCAAACCGGGTTGCCTCTGCTCTGCTGCGGTGAAGGCCCTGAGTGACAGATGCTGGAGCCCCTGTGCTGGGAACTGAGAGGACGGGGACAGTCCTGCCCCTCCTTCCAGATTCCACAAGGGGAATTACAAAGGGGTCAAGATCAGAGGAAATGTAGCCTCAGGAGCTCTACAGGAACCCAGTGGAGCTAAAGAAGGAGAAAGAGGCTGTGCTGGGCCCCTCTGCCCTGGAGCTAGGCACAGCACCCAGAGCCCTTCTTTTCCCCCAGGTGTCGTGCCGAGGGGGTGCTGTGGGGTTTGCTGTCCACCTGGGCCTCGCACCCTTCCCCTGGTCCTTCTTACTCTTTTATTTCTTGAGACAGAGTCGCATTGTGTTGTCCAGGCTGGAGTGCAGTGGCATGATCACGGCTCACCGTAGCCTCAACTGCTGGGGCTCAAGCGATCCTCCCACCTCAGCCTCCCAAGTGGCTGGGACCACAGGTGCTTCTTGCCACAGCACCTGGCTAATTATTTTTGTATTTTTTGTAGAGATGGAGTTTTTGCCATGTTGCCCAGGCTGGTCTGGAACTCCTGGGCTCAAACAATCCTACCACCTCGACTTCCCAGAGTTGGGATTACAGGTGTGAGCCACTGGACACGGTGCTCCTGGATCATTTAACAAAGGTACATTGGGCAGCACAGGCCAGGGCTGGGCTCCCTTTCTTAGGGAGTTTCTCCAGCTAGACTGACTCAGGGATACTCTACTCTAACAAAATCCTTCCCTTGACTCCGCCTTCCCCTCAAGCTACTATCCTATCTCATCTTGGAAACTTCTTGAAAGAAAGGAATCACCACCCCAGACCATTGTGTGTGTCTCTCCCCGACCTAATAATATACCTGGCTCCCTGCACCCCACTGCACCGATGATGTCATCCTCCGAAAGGTCACCAGCAACTTCCTGATTTCAAAACCCAGCAGCTTTCTGTCAGCCCCGAGTCCTCACTGACCTCTCGCCTAGCGATTTACACTGGCAGCCACCCCTCATCGGGGGGATGCACTTTGCTTCTGTGACTCCACCTGCTGCTTCTCCCACCACCTCTCTGATGCTTCTGTGCTGTCTCTGAGGACTCTTCCACCTCTTGCACCGTTCTTCTTAAGGAAGAAGGTTGTGTCAGTCTTTCAGGGCTGCTATTACAAAGTACCATGACTGGGGGTTTAAACAACAGGAGTCCACTTTCTTGAAGCTCTGGAGGCTGGAAGTCTGAGATCAAGGTGTCGGCAGAGCTGGTTCCTTCTTTTTTTTTTTGAGATGGAGTCTCACTCTGTTGCCCAGGCTGGAGTGCAATGACATCATCTCGGCTCACTGCAATCTCTGCCTCCTGGGTTCAAGTGATTCTCCTGCCTCGGCCTCCCGAGTAGCTGGGATTACAGGCATGTGCCACTACGCTTGGTTAATTTTTGTATTTTTGGTAGAGGGGGGTTTCACCATGTTGGCCAGGCTGGTCTCGAACTCCTGACCTTAAGTAATCCACCCGCCTCGGCCTCCCAAAGTGCTGAGATTACAGGTGTAAGCCACCGCACCCGGCCCCTTCCATCTGAGGCCTCTCGCGGCATGTAGATATGGGCTTCTCCCTTTGTTTCCATGGTCCTTCCTCAGTGTGTGTCTGTGTCCTGATCTCCTTGTCTAAGGACAGCAGTCATATTGGATTAGGGCCCTCCCTAATGACCTCATTTTAACTTAATTACCTCTGTAATGATCTTATCTCCAAATATATAGTCACACTCTGAGGTACTAGGGGTTAGGACTTGAACATATGAATTTTGGGATGTAGGGGGACAAAATGTATTTATGTATTTGTTTGTTTACTTATTTATTTTCATTTTTTGTAGAGATGGGGTCTCGCTGTGTTACCCAGGCTGGTCTCAACCTCCTGGCTTCAAGTGATCCTCCCACCTCCGCCTCCCAAGGTGCTGGGGTTACTGGTGTGAGTCACCAGGCCTGGCTGAAGAGACAATTTTTTTCTTAACAATGGTCTTCCAGATTTGGTTCTTGATCCTTTCAGACATTTCGTTCTTGTGCCCACTGCTGAAGTTTCATGTATTATTATTGAATAAGCAATTTTATTAATTTCATTATTTAAATTACAGAAGTAATGTATTTTATTTCATTAAAGCGAAATTCCTTTTTTTTTTTTTTTTTTGAAACAGAGTCACCCAGGCTGGAGTGCAGTGGTGCGATCTCAGCTCTCTGCAACCTCCGCCTCCTGGGTTCAAGCGATTCTCCCACCTCGGCCTCCTGAGTAGCTGGGATTACAGGCACGCACCACCACGCCCAGCTAATTTTTGTATTTTTAGTAGAGATGGGGTTTCACCATGTTGGCCAGGATGGTCCCAAACTCCTGACCTCAAGTGATCCACCCACCTCGGTCTCCCAAAGTGTTGGAATCACAGGCATGAGCCACCGTACCCAGCCAGAAGATGATATAATTTCTGAATAAATAAATTGCTCAAAGTTCTTTACTGAGCTGTAAGATCAAATTCCCAGAGCATTATCGCGGGTCTCCCACCATGGCTGTCCTATCACATGTGGTGTGCTGTCTCCCAAACACCATCTTCTTACCTCCTCTCTGACACCGACATTCCCCGCAGCTTTTTCAGTTCTTTCTCTCCTCTGCCCCACTTCAGAGCCAAACATTTTGTTGGTCTCCCTCTCAAGGCTGGCCACAGAATTTGAGAGAACCAGGTCAGAATTGCGGGACTTCCTGTTCAAAGCTGATTCAGAGTTTCAACAGAGTGACAGCATTACACCGAGCCAGCGAGGGCTCTCCTGCCACCAGCTGGGAGGCCAGCCCATCCCTCCCGCCCATCCCTCCCCCACACGCTTCTTTCCATCCGCCATACCCCAGCCACCAGCTGCCCAGGTTTCCACCGCAGCCTCCTGTGACCCCCACATCCATCTTATCTTCCACCCCATCTGCCTAGTTACTCCTACCCAAGGACGCCAGCCCTTTGAGCCTGTGCTCAGAGCCTCTGGTATTTCCTCATTTCTTTAGCAAACTGGGCACAGTCTCTTTGGGCCAGCATCTGAGGCCCTCATTTCCTGGCTTGACTCCTACTCACTCCCCAACTGAACACAAAGCTCGAGGCCAATGCTTCCCCGTACAGCTCAGCCTCTGTTCTTCGGTGCGGCTGTGCCATTTCTGTGCAGTCTTACCCACCTGATCTGTGTCATCAGAACCCCTCCAAAGATCAAGGCCTACCTCTGTTGAGAAGCATTTCCTGGTGTCTGACCAGGGTCTGATCGCTTCTCTCTGGTCAGTCCTACACACTCAGGGACCACGCTGAGCCCCTGCTGCACACCGGGCACCCTGCTAAAAGCTCATGTACTTTTATCATTTACATCTTTAACACCCCTACCGGGAAGGTTGTATCAGTATCCTCTGGGGGCTCAAAGAGGCTGAGTGGGTTGCGCAAGGCCACTTATACTGGCAAGTGGTGGACTGTCTGGCTCGAGGTCCGTGCCCTTGTTGTGCCTTATGGGGCTGACGTTGGTGCATTTCTCTTGGTAATACGCTCTTGGAGGAAAATAGATCCTTCTCATTTTTGTTTTCCTGGAGGAGCTTTCTCCATCCCCACATTCAGCCCTTACTGTTACTGTGATGAAGCAGCAGCAGGCCTTCAAACTTTGGGTTAGCCGGGGAAGATGCAGTGAGCAACCAGATCACCTTATCGTTCCAAAAACTCAACCAGTTATGGATTCCCTGGAGTGAAAATATCCCCTTTCAAAAGCAACATACCTTGGGCACTATTTAGGGAATATGTATTTGTCAATCACACTTGACTATGAATTGTCAGATTCAACTCAGAACTGGCTTGCCTTCCTTCCAACTGAGAGCAGTCCCTAGGGAATTTCTGGCTGGAGGGAGGCAGGCGGGCTCCCCACGTTCATCCTTTTGTTTGCTTTTGTGCTAGGCTCTGTCTCTGCCTCAAACTCCTCTCCCTGGCTCAGGGTAAAGGAGGAAGTCAGCCTTCTTTGTTGTTGTTGTTTTGAGACAGAGTCTTGCTCTATTGCCCAGGCTGGAGTGCAGTGGCACCACCGCAGCTCACCATTGCCCAGGCTGGAGTGCAGTGGCACCACCGCAGCTCACCATCACCTCAAACTTCTGAGCTCAAGGGATCCTCCTACCTCAGTCTCCCAAGTAGCTGGAATTACAGGTGTACAGCACCACTCCCAGCTAATTTATTATTATTATTTTGTAGAGATTGGGTCTCCCTGTGTTGCCCAGGCTGGTCTCGAACTCCTGGTGTCAAGTGATCCTCCCACCCCATCCTCCCAAAGTGCTGGGATTATAGGTGTAAACCACTGTGCTTGGCCAGATTTCTTAGCTCCTAATATTTCTTTTCTTCTCACTGGCACTGGGGGAGCCAACTTCTTTCAGAGCTTCTGTGGGGCCTGGAAATAGTGCTCATCCCTCCTCTTTGTTTCTTTCCCTGCCCAAAAAGCAGTTCCACCATGATGCAGAGTGAAAACTGTGGCAGGTTTCACTGGGAGGAGCACCTGACCAACAAAAGTTAGAGAATGTGCAACCATTAACTACTGCGTTGGGCTGGGTGCAGTGGCTCACACTTGTAATTCCAGCACTGCGGAAGGCCAAGGTGGGTGGATCACCTGAGGCCAGGAGTTCAAGACCAGCCTGGCCAACATGGTGAAAACCCGTCTCTACTAAAAATACAAAAATTAGCTGGGCATGGTGGCGGGTGCCTGTAATCCCAGCTACTCAGGAGGCTGAGGCAGGAGAGTCGCTTGAACCTGAGAGTTGGAGGTTGCAGTGAGCTGAGATCCTTCCACTGCACTCCAGCCTGGGCGAAGGAGCAAGGCTCCCTGTCTCAAAAACTAAACAAATACATGAATAAATAAATAAATACTGCACTGCAAAATAATATTTCATGTTATGGAAAATGTCCATCACATACTATAAGCAGATGACAAAGCAGTATGTGTAACAGGATCCCAGTCTTCTATTTAAATAAATGCGTGTATTATACTTCATCCACAGAAATTAAATGTGTATTGTAAAACGGTAGACATACTTTTCCAAAGATATTCACCAATATGTTTTCAGTGGTTGGATCTGGGTGGCAGATTTTGAATGAAATTGTCTTACCTTTTAAAAGTGTATTTTAATAATTTTTTTTTTTTTTTTTTTTTTTTTTTTACCGTTAAGGTGTATCTCTCAGGGACTTGTGCACAAGCTGTGTGCTGACTTGGAAGCTAAGAGACAAATCTGCACGTGGCCTGTTGGCCTCCCGGTCTGGCACCTGCCTCTACACCTCACACAATCCCCACCCTGGCAGCTGCTAGGAGGAACAATATGCCACCAAAGGCCCTTCACCTGCGGTCTGCAGGCATGTGAGCGCCTTTGCCAGCAGGAACTTGGTCAGGAGTGTACCACTTCCCCTTTGTTGGGAATTCCAGGCTGACGTGGGGATGTGATTTGAGGGTGTGACCAACCCAGAGGAAAACAGGGAGTTGGGCCGCGTTCTCCTGACTCACCGTCTTGTGTTTGCGCCACACTGCCTGTGAGGTTGGAACAGGGGACAATGGCTCACAAGGGTCTTTCCACCCTGCCAGCCAATGCCCCCTTCTCTGCCTGGCTCATCCTCACGCCAAGAGTGCCTGCTTCTGACCTCTTCTTGGTCCACCTGGGCTGGCACATGGTTGGCATTCTAGAAATGCTGCTCAAGGGACTGGGCTTCCAAGCTCTCATTACTTCACTCTGACTCCACATTACCTGTCACATCTCTGGTTAGACAGAAACCCCTTAACAACTCCAGCCCTCTCCCACCCCACGCTGGGAATCCAACTCGGTATGGGAAAGGTCTCACTGAAAAGAACACCATATTCCCGCCCCTCCAGACTCCCCAGCTTCAGATAAAAGGAAGGGTGAGAAAAAAGCACGAGCACATGAAACAAGCCGGGAAGAAGTAGACGCTGGACGCTGCGTCCCTGATCGCACCAACAGAACAGACATTCCCCTGGGTCCATGCTCAGCCCACTCGTCGGCCTGGACTGCTCTGCTTCCTATTCCTCTGACCCATCCTTCTCAGCCCACTGCAGCCCACAAAAGCTTCTTGTGACAGTGCTTGTATTGTGATTTCACTGTTCCATCGTTTATACTTTTTTTTGTTTTTGAGATGGAGTCTTGCTCTGTTGCCCAGGCTGGAGTGCAGTGGCACGATCTCGGCTCGCTGCAACCTCCACCTCCAAGTTCAAGCGATTCTCCTGCCTCAGCTCTGGAGTAGCTGGTATTACAGGTGCGCCACCACACCCAGCTAAGTTTTGTATTTTTAGTAGAGATGGGGTTTCACCATGTTGGCCAGGCTGGTCTCAAACTCCCAGTCTCAAGTGATCCACCCACCTCGGCCTCCCAAGGTGCTGGAATTACAGGCATGAGCCACCACGCCCAGCCAACTGTTTATATTTTATCTCCTCCACATACTAAGGTTTGAGGACAGAGATCCCATTCCTGAAAGCAGCAAAGTGTGTCAGGCTTAAGACTGAGACCTGGGCAAGATTCCTGGCTCAGTACCTTAGTAGTTATATGGCCATAGGTAGATTGGTTGAAGTACTTGAAGGCCAACACAAATCTCCACCTCGTAGGACTAGCGGAAAGAGTAAATGCAACAATATATGTAACAGTCCTGATAACTAGTTATCCCTCCAACCTTTAACATCTTCCTATCCTTTACAATACCTGTCCCAGGGCCTTTCAGATTGTCCAATAAATATTTGTTGGTTGACTGACAGGTGGTGGTTTAACCTCCATTCCTTCCTGAATCTCATCTGCCTGTCTCAGAAAGCTGGTCCTTAAGAATGTATTATAGAAAAGTTCTTGTGGCTATACCCTGATATTCACAAGAAATTAAAGATAAACGTCACTGATTTTTTTTTTAACAATCTACCTACAAAGTAGTCTTTTTGTTGTTGTTTCACAAGCTTCCTGTTCCCAGAGAAAAATAACATGTCTTTTGATTTGTCCTAATCGTCTGTTGCATCACAATTTGTTTGGGGCCTGTCACTCTAGTTGGTATAAGACACATTTCCTTCATTGCAAGAGTTATTAATAAAATACATTTAAATAGAGTTGGAATTGCGTTTGAGAAAAAGTCCATTCCAACCACTTCTAATGTAGTAGAATTTGTGTGAGCAATTAGTAGTCTCTTCCACAAAAGAGATTTAAGAAAATGTAGGGGCCGGGCACAGTGGCTCACACCTGTACTCCCAACATCTTAGGAGGCCGAGGTGGGTGGATCACCTGAGGTCAGGTGTTCGAGAACAGCCTGCTCAACGTGATGAAATCCCATCTCTACTAAAAATACAAAAATTAGCCGGGCGTGGTGGCAATACCTGTAATCCCAGCTACTCAGGAGGCGGAGGCAAGAGAATCACTTGAATCTGGGAGGTGGAGGTTGCAGTGAGCCAGATCGTGCCACTGCACTCCAGCCTGGGTGACAGAGCAAGACTCTGTCTAAAAAAAACAAACAAACCAAAACCCATCAAACTCCGTCAAAAAAAAAAAAAAAAGAAGAAGAAAATGTGATCCAATATTAAAACAAATTCTTATGAAAACTCAACTTGGGGCTGGGCGCGGTGGCTCATGCCTGTAATCCCAGCACTTTGGGAGGCCGAGGCAGGCGGATTGCCTAAGCTCAGGAATTTGAAACCAGCCTGGGCAACACGGTGAAACTTCGTCTCTACTAAAAATACATAAAAATTAGCCGGGCGTGGCAGAGTGTGCCTGTAGTCCCAGCTACTCGGGAGGCTGAGGCAGGAGAATTGCTTAAACCCGGGAGGTGGAGGTTGCAGTGAGCTGAGATAGCGCCACTATACTCCAGCCTGAGTGACAAGGTGAGACTCCATCTCAAAAAAAAAAAAAAAAAAAAACGGAAAAAGAAAACTCAACTTGGCCAGGCACGGTGGCTCACATTTGTAATCCCAGCACTTTGGGAGGCTGAGGCAGGTGGATCACCTGAGGTCAGGAGTTCAAGACCAGCCTGACCAACATGGTGAAACCCCGTCTCTACCAAAAATACAAAAATTAGCTGGGTGTGGTGGGGCATGCCTGTAATCCCCTCCTACTTGGGATGCTGAGGCAGGAGAATCGCTTGAACCCGGGAGACAGAGGTTGCAGTGAGCCGAGATCTCGCCATTGCACTCCAGCCTGGGCAACAAGAGCGAAACTGTCTCAAAAAAAAAAAAAAAAAAAAAAAGAAAAAGAAAAAGAAAACTCAACTTAACTCTTTTGGAATGCAGCTAAAAGAATACTTATGGGAAAATTAGAGCCTTAAATACATATATTACAAAACAAAAAAATCTGTAAATTAATGAGCTAGGTGTTTAACTCAGGATGCTGGGAGAAAACAGTGAATTTGATATTTGTCTTAAGGAGTATCACACTTCAGTGGGATCACCCACACACACATATTTTCATACAATGTGCAGCAAATTCATAAGGTGCTTTTCTGAGTTTTGTAGCTGTCTTGCTTATATCAGTTTCTCAATAAATGCGCGATGAATGAATGGATAAGCGAATGCTCAAGGCATTTCTCATTTCCTAGAAGCCACGTTAAAAAAATGTAAAAGCACAAAACAGATAAAATTAATTTTAATATTACATTTTGTTTAAGTCAGTATATCAAAAATACTGTCACTTTAAAATATAATCAATAGGCCGGGCGTGGTGGCTTATGCCTGTAATCCCAGCACTTTGGGAGGCTGAGGCCGACGGGTCACAAGGTCAGGAGTTCAAGACCAACCTGGCCAATACGGTGAAACCCCGTCTCACTAAAAATACAAAAAGTAGTCAGGTGTGGTGGCGGGCGCCTGTAATCCCATCTACTCGGGAGGCTGAGGCAAGAGAATCGCTTGAACCTGGGAGGTAGAGGTTGCAGTGAGCCGAGATCATGCCACTGCACTTCAGCCTGGGCAACAGAGTGAGACTCCTCTCAAGAAAAAAACAAACAAAAATAATAATAAAATAAAATGTAATCAATATAAAAAATCATTGAGATATTTTTCTTCTTTTTTTCATATTCCTAAGCTTTCAAAAGCCAGTGTGTATTTTACACATAAAGAATATCTAAATTCAGATGCTAAATTTTCATCAGAAACACCATATCAAGTTTTATATTTCATAAAATTTACATTGAAAATGTAAATAATATAGAATCATATATCCACATGATACCCAGACACCCAAGTTGTTTGAAACTTACTTAAAAGTTTTCCATAGCTGAATGGAAAATCAGTTTTCAAACTTAAATTTAAATACTAAAATTAAATAAAATTAAACATTCAATCCACATTGTAAGTGCTCAAGGGCCACAGAGAGCTAGAGGCTCCTGTATTGGACAATGTCATCCTAGTCCATACAATATTTATACAGTGAGTGACTGTCCCTTTCAAAGTGTTCCACCTTGCCTCAGCTGTCTGCTGGCCCATGTTAATATGGAACTTTCCATTCTGACCTCAATCAAAAGCAACTGGCTGGGTGTGGTGGCTCATGCCTGTAATCTGAGCACTTTGGGAGGCTGAGGTGGGTGGATTGCTTGAGCTCAGGAGTTCAAGACCAGCCTGGGCAACATGGTGAATCCCCAAGAAAGAGGAAGGGAGGGAGGGAGGCAGGGAGGGAGGCAGGGAGAGAGAGAGAGAGAGAGAGAGAGAGGAAGGAAGGAAGTAACCTTCCTAAGTTACTCTGTAGAAGTAAGGAAGCCTCAGATTATCAAAGCATCCTCTCCCAATATTCCATGTGAATTTCTATTTGACAATAGCACTGAGCATGGTATTGTCTTTCTTTTTCAAAGATCAGTAAATTATACTTCAAAAAATATTAATAACTGTGTGCAACTGAAGCCATAGGTTAATGTGCAAATAAATTCATAGCATTTCATTTCAGAGGACGCCAACAAAAAGGAGATGAGAGTTTCCTAGGGTCAGTCCTCTCCCCAAACCCCAAATGGGGTGTTTTGGAGAATGAAGCAGGAGAGCGCATGGCAACGTCGCTCCCTGAGCTTGAGCTCATCACCTGCTCGGAGCTTCATCACAGGCCCCACACAGGGCAACACACAGGGCCACCCGTCTCCTCCTTCCCCAGCTTGGCTTAGTCAGAAAAGAGGAGGATTTATTTCAGCTAAAGGAATTGAACCCCCTAATCAGGTCATTCTTTGTGCTGTGGCATAAATGCAAGACTTGCAAAACCCTTGGGAGGCTCTTCCCCAAATGCCTTTGGCCACTCATGGCTGGTCCTTCCAGCTTGTAGAAGGAAATTCAGAGAAGCAGTTCAAGGGCCCCGCTTTAGGCATTGACACTGACTTGCAGTGAAACCCAGGATAAGTCTTTACGGCCAAGTTTCTAAAGCAGGAATTGTAAAGCCCTCCCTACTTACTCCATGACTACTGTGAAGACCCAAGGAGAATGTGCATTCTGTGTAAAAATACCTGGAAAAGCACAGAGTATTTTACACACCAAAAGTACCATTGTAAAAATCACATTGGCTGCAAATCTTCCAACATATGCCAGGAAAGACTTAAAACAGGGGAACCCAGCCCCCAGGCCCTGGACCCATATTGGTACCTGGCCTGTTAGGAACAGGGTCGCATAGTGGGAGGTGAGCAGCGGGCAAGCGAGCGAAGCTGGATCTGTATTTACAGCCGCTCCCCATCACTGGCATTACCACCTGAGCTCCGCCTCTCGTCAGATCAGCAGAAGAATTTGATTCTCACAGAAGTGTGAACCCTATTGTGAATGGCGCATGCGAGGGATCTAGGTTGCATGCTCTTCATGAGAATCTGATGCCTGATGATCTGTCTCTGTCTCCCATCACCTCCAGATGGAACCATCTAGTTGCAGGAAAACAAGCTCAGGCTTCCACCGATTCTATATTATGGTGAGTTGTATAGTTATTTCGTAATATATTACAATGTAATAATAATAGAAATAAAGTGCACAGTAAATGTTATGTGTTTGAATCGTCCTAAAACCATCTCCCCTCCCCACCAGTTCGTGGAAAAATGGTCTTCCATGAAACCGGTCCCTGGTGCCAAAAAGGTTGTGGACCACTAACTTAAAAGATCCGTAAGCTCCGCAGGCCTTCTCAGTTCATGTTGGGGGTACACATCAGAAAATACAACGTCTTGGAGGAAAATTTGGCATTATCTATCAGTGCTAAATGTTCATGTCCCCAGACCCATAAATTCCACGTCTAAGAGTAACCCGAGGGCGGGGAGCCATGGCTCATGCCTGTAATCCTACCACTCTGGGAGGCCAAGGCAAGTGCATCACCTGAGGTCAGGAGTTTGAAACCAGCCTGGCCAACATGGTGAAACCCTGTCTCTACTGAAAACACACACACATGCAAATTAGCCAGGTGTGGTGGCGTGCACCTGTAATCCCAGCTACTCAGGAGGCTGAGGCAGGAGAATCACTTGAACCTGGGAGGCAGAGGTTGCACTGAGCTGAGATCGCACCACTGTACTCCAGCCTGGGTGACAGAGCAAGACTCTGTCTCAAAAAAAAAAAAAAAAAAAAAAGCGTACCCTGAGAAATACATATTGAAGACGTATGTACAAGGATTTTACTTCAGTGTGATTTGTAATAGCAAGAATTGAACCCTGCCTGAAATTCTAACAGAGGTAACAAATAGACTGTGCAGCTGCTAGAGAATAAAGGAGACTTATGTGTATCTATGTGCAAATGAAGCCATACATTTCACTAGTTTTTTTTTTCTTTTAAAACAGAATAAAGGAGACTTATGTGTATCTATGTGCAAACGAAGCCATACATTTCACTAGTTTTTTTTTTCTTTTCTTTTAAAACATTTTTTGGTAGAGCTGAGGTCTCACTATACTGACCAGGCTGGTCTCAAACTCCTGGCCTCAAATGATTCCCCGCCTCAGCCTCCCAAAGTGCTGAGATTACAGGTGTGAGTCACTGGGCCCAGCCATTTCACCAGTTTTTAAAAGCAGGTTATAGACTAAATGATAAAATAGTATAAATATGTTATTCTTATTGCGTTAAAACCATGGAAAGATATCAGCAAATAACCTCTAGAAAGATAGACCTAGGTGGACCTTATACTTTCTACTTTGTTTCCATAAAATGTTGTTTAATGTTTAAATGTTTACATTGTTTAATGGTTTAAATGTTTAAATGTTTACATTGAGCATTTGTCACTTTACAAGAGCAGTAAAAATATTTCCGTCTTTAAAAACAGTGAAAGAGAAATAATTTTGCCAAAAATGTACTAGGCAATGGGAATTTGAAATTTTAAAATATGATCCATTTCTTTGCGGAGCTCACAAAATAGCCAGACATATTTAAAAGGAAAAAAAGCTTTACCTTTCTTCTGAATAATTGTCTCAGTCTTCCAAATCACTTTGTAAATTTTGTTTTAAAATGACTCTATGAGATCTTCCACTGTTTTTAAAGTTCTCTGTAGCTTTGAAGTCTCAAGGTACTCTTTACTTCACTTTTTCCTTTGTTCATTCAAGAAATATTTACAATTCACCCCACAGCCAAGGTATTGTACTGTGTGCTAGGCTGGAACAAGAGGATTTCTTACTCTGATTATGGGGAGTTTGCAGTCCGATGGGATACACAAGAGAGTCATATAAATAATAATAACAAAGGAAGACAGGATGATAAATGCCCGAGGAGATGGACCAAATGGAGTGTCCTCTGTTTTAGAGAGCGTGCTCTGGGGATTGCAACAAGCAGGATGGCCAGGGCTTTGCAAAAGGGCGCTTGACCTGCATTGCGAAGGAGTGGTGGGCTTTGGGAAAGTCAGTATTACTTGCCAAATTTAGCAATTAACTGAGAAACATGTAGCAGCTGGAGCAAGTTCTGAAGCTTGCCACTCTTGGTTCTTGTTGTTGTTGTTGTTGTTTTGGGTTTTTTTTGTTGTTGTTTTTTGTTTTTGAGACAGGCCTCACTCTGCTGCCCACACCGGAGTGCAGTGGGGGTGATCTCTGCTCACTGCAACCTCTGTATCCTGGGCTCTAAGACATCTTCTCACCTCAGCAACCGCAGTAGCTGGGACCACAGGTGTGCCAGGATGCCTAGCTCATTTTTAAAATTTTTTGTAGAGACAGGGTTTTGCCATGTTGTCCAGGCTGGTCTTGAACTCCCGGCCTCAAGCAATTCACTCACCTTGGCCTCCCAAAGTGCTGGGATTACAGGCATGAGCCACCGCGCCTAGCTACCACTCATGTTTTTAATTCCAGTGACGAAATCAGCTCTCTGCCACACCGCCACCCCTCTGTGTTAACCAAAAGGTGAGCCTTTACATGCACTTGGTGGTCCTGGTGGCATGGCCCAGGGCTGGGCCTTGGGAGCTCATGGCTGAGGGTTTGCAGTACTGGTCCAGACTTACCACCCCTCCCTGCTGAAACCAGCCCTTGGATAGATTTTTCTGGTCATTGAAACCCCTTGGCAGACCTGATCTCCGAACTGAGTTTAAAGTCACATGTGTGACCACGCCCCACCTCCCACACATCAGGAGGCAGCTCACGCTCACAGGGCCCTGACATACAGCCAGTGTGACCTCTGTGTGCCGAGCCACAGTGTGCCCGGCTCGATGGAACCACGCCCTTGAGCAAAGGCTCCTCTGTGAAACAGCAGATCTAACCGTTTCCTCCCAAATCCTGATTTCAACATTCTAGAACGTCCCTCCATAAAGACGGGCATTTTCCCCTATTTTCCTTTGTTCTCATGACAGTTTAAGGAACACTTGTGTGAAGGTCATCGCTTCCTCTTGTAGTCGTGCTGCACCCTGGTAAACAAGAGGATCTAGTCACAAGGCTGGCAGCTTGGACTGGGGAAAACATCATTCTAGCAATTATTTTGGGAACCACCACGACTGGGAGCAGCAGATGCTCATAGACGCAGTGAGCCAGGATTTATTAAGCAGTTAATATGTACCAGGCACAGGGGATGCAAAAATGAACGGCCTGATCCTTCACCTCTAGGAGTCTGCCGTCTGATAGAGGAGACACTGTTGCAAATCATATTCATAGCTACCATTATTTGGGACACCTCTGGATCAGGCATTATGCCAGTATGATTACAGTCATACCCTCTGCAACCCTGCAAGATAGGTTTGGTGAATCTCTTTCCATATGGGCAGAAGCAAAGGCCCAGGGAAGTCAAGCCTGGAGGAGCACAGAGAAGGTGCTCATAGCCCAGGACAGCCCAGGTAGAGGCTGGCTGGGCTGGATATGTCCCACATATGAGCTGGAAGTGCATGCAAGGCCTGTTGTGAGTAGCAAGGAGTGTGCAGAAGCTGGGAGTGCTAGTAAGGCAGAAAAGGCTGTAAGAGGCATGAGACAGGTAGGCAAGCAGCCCCAAGGTTGAGAAGCTTGCACGAACTGTGGCTCCATGAAGATGGTGGCACCTCTGGCCAAGAAATATGGCAGGGCTTTGCTTCCAGAGTAGAGATGGCCTGAGCTCCAACTTCTTCCTGAGCTCTGACTTCTTTCATCTAGCCTCGCTTCCCCCAGTAGCCAGTGGCACCTTGGTCAGCCATCTTCAAGGCCAAAGAAGACAAACGCAAGAGTGACACAGAAGCACGGCTTATCTACTTTCCTGGAAGGGTGATGCTCCCCTGGGAGGGACTTGGCAGAATCACTTCACAGAGCGCACAGCCACTGTGTGTCTGCCACAGACCAAACGCTCCAGTGGGAAGGAGTGGGCCCACGGGCTGGTCAAATTTACCCTGGTCCACGAAGTTTATTTACCTTTCTTTCCAATTCCTGAAAGCTCTGCAGGCAGTGGCCAAACTTGATGTGACATTGGGCAAAACACATTACCCATTGATGCCTGTTTACTTATCTGTAGGAAGTGCGAGGTTGGACTTGATGATTTCCAAGGTCTCTCCCTGCTCTAAACATCCACAAGTCTAAGCCAGCATCTGGAGAAGAAAGATGAATTCCCACACTCTACCTCTATTTGATGGGCTATTTTGACTGCACTAATCAACATTTTTTTTTTTTTGAGACAGAGTTTGCGTCTTGTCACCCAGTCTAGCATGCAGTGGTGCGATCTCAGCTCACTGCAACTCCCACCTCCTGGATTCAAGCGATTCTCTCGCCTCAGCCTCCTGAGTAGCTGGAATTACAGGCACGTACCACCACGCCCAGTTAATTTTGGTATTTTTTAGTAGAGATGGAGTTTCACCACGTTGGCCAGGCTGGTCTTGAACTCCTGACCTCAGGTGATCCACCCACCTAGGCCTTCTAAGGTGCTGGGATTACAGGCATGAGCCACCGTGCCTGGCCTACAATATTCAACTTCTATAGATGGAAAGAAGTTATTCTACACCATAAACCTGTCAACAGAATATGGTAATGTGAATCTTGAAGAGTTTCCAAGTATTTGGTGTCAGAGGATCCATGTTTTAATCTAGGTGCCATCACCTATTGGCTACTGAGCTTTAGATGCACTGTGCCCGAACCCCAGTTCCGACATCTGTCAACTGTAGGAAAGCATCTAACCACGCAGAGTTATTGGAAGGATCACCTAAGATGATAGACACAAAAGAGGTTTCTGGAAAGTATGTTAGGAATATCATTTCCAGTATTAAATTCTGGATGGTCCAAAATTTGGTAAGTATGTAAAAGACAAAAGGAAAGGAATTATGGGTGAACACAGAGTAATTATAGATCAGGACCCATCAGTAAAGTGAGGGAAAGCGCTTGCTGACAAAATAAGAATGAGAAAAACGGTGACTTGATTCACTTGAGAAGATGGGAGGAAGCTATGGTGAGCAGTACTGGGGACTTTAGCAGTCCAGGTAGATTTCCCTTAAGCAGGTTCTTCCGTAGGTAAATATATCATTCCCTACTGGAAACCAAGCACCGGGGTCAGAGAGTACTGGAGTTCATGTTACTTCTCAGATTGCTCACTTTGGGATCATCTGGCTGCGCCAACTATGGCATTTAAGTTTGAGGAAACAGGCCAGGGAAGGTGAGATGGCTTACCTGAGGTCACAGGAATAGAAGCATACTCAAAGGGCCTTGGGAGAATTGCATCAGACGATGAGGGAGCATGGCCTGAGCCAGAGCAGGGGCTGTGCAGAGGGCAGATCTCTCCTGATTCTAATGGAGCTATACTTGATCCCACTAGAAAAGGATTTTTTCCTCAAACATTAGGATTACGAGGCAAACTCTTCTTGTGTGAGAATCAGGCTGGACCAAACAGGAAGTATATCTTAAGCGGTGTCGAGCTGGGTTCAACGATGAAAATGTGAGTTTCTACAGGTATAACTCAGAGACATTGCAGGTTTGGTTCCAGACCACTGCAGTAAAGCAAGTCACACAAATGTTTTGGCTTCCCATTGCATATAAAATTTATGTTTACACTACACTGTGCTCTATTAAATGTGCAATAGCATTATGTCTAAAAAAAATGTACATACCCTAATTAAAAATACTTTATTGCGGGCTGGGTGTGGTAGCTCATGCCTGTTATCTCAGCACTTTGGGAGGCTGAGGTGAGTGGATCTCTTGAAGCCAGGAGTTAGAGATAAGGCTGGCCAACATGGTGAAACCTTGTCTCTACTAAAAATACAAAAATTAGCCAGGCGTGGTGGTGGTGCACGCCCGTAATCCCAGCTACTCAGGAGGCTGAGGGACGAGAATCGTTTGAACCCTGGAGGTGGAGGCTGCAGTGGGCCGAGATCATGCCACTGCACTCCAACCTGGGCAATAGAGTAAGACTCTGTCTCAATAAATAAATAAATAAATAAATAAACAAACAAACAAACAAACAAATAAAAATAAAAACACTTTATTGCTAAACAATGCTAATGATCATCTGAGCCTTCAGCGAGTTGTCATCTTTTTGCTGGTAAAGGGTCTTGCCTAGATCTTGATGGCTGCTGACTCATCAGGGTGGTGGTTGCTAAAAATTGAGGTGGCTGTAGCAATTTCCTAAAATAAAACAATGGGCCAGGCGCAGTGACTTACGCCTGTAATCCCAACACTTTGGGAGGCCAAGGCAGGCAGATCACAAGGTCAGGAGATCGAGACCATCCTGGCTAACATAGTGAAACCTCGTCTCTACTAAAAAAAAAAAAAAAAAAAAAAAAAAAAATTAGCTGGCCGTGGTGGTGGGTGCCTGTAGTCCCAGCTGCTCAGGAGGCTAAGGCACGAGAATGGCATGAACCCAGGAGGCGGAACTTTCAGTGAGCCAAGATTGCACCACTGCACTGCAGTCTGGGTGACAGAGCGAGACTCCACCTAAAAAATAAATAAATAAATAAAAATAAAACAATGAAGTTTGCCTCATTGATTGACTCTCTTTTTCATGAAATATTTTTTTTTTCTGTAGTATGTGGTGCTGTATTATAACATTTTACCCACAGCAGAACTTCTTTCGAAATTGGAGTCAATCCTCTCAAACTCTGTTGCTGCTTTATCAATTAAGTTTATGGAATATTCTAAATCCCTTGTTGTCATTTCAACAGTGTTCACAGCGTCTTCAGCAGGAGTAATTTCCATCTCAAGAAACCACTTTCTATGCATATCATTAAGAAACAACTCTTCCTCTTTCAAATTTCATCATGAGATTGCAGCAATTCAGTCACTTCTTCAGGCCCCACTTCTAATTCTAGTGCTCTTGCTATTTTTCCACCACATCTGCAGTGACTTTCTTCACTGAAGTCTTGAACCCCTCAAAGTCATCCATGAGGGCTGGAATCAACTTCTTACAAACACCTGTTAACGTTGATATTTTGACCTCCCCGCCACGAATCATGAATGTTCTTAAAGGCATGTAGAATGGTGAATGCTCTCCAGAAAGTTTTCAATTTACTTTGCCCAGATCTATTACTATCCATGGCAGCTATAGCTTTACAAAATGCATTTCTTAAATAATAAGACTTGCAAGCTGAAATCACTCCTTGATCCATGGGCTGCAGACATGGAAACAACATTAATCTCCTTGTACATCTCCATCAGAACTCTTGGGTGACCAGCTACATTGTCAATGAGCAGTAATATTTTGAAAGGATTTTTTTTTTTTTTTTTTTTTTTTTTGAGACAGAGTCTCGCTCTGTCGCCCAGGCTGGAGTGCAGTGGTGCGATCTCGGCTCACTGCAAGCTCCGCCTCCCGGGTTCAAGCGATTCTTCTGCCTCAGCCTCCTGAACAGCTGAGACAACAGGCGCCCGCCACCATGCCTGGCTAAATTTTTTGTATTTTTAGTAGAGACGGGGTTTCACCATGTTAGCCAGGATGGTCTCGATCTCCTGACCTCGTAATCTGCCCACGTTGGCCTCCCAAAGTGCTGGGATTACAGGCGTGAGAAAGGAATTTTTTTTTTTTTCCTCATCAGTAGGTCTCAACAGTGGGTTTCAAATATTCAGTAAACCACGCTGCAAACATAGGTGCTGTCATCCAGGCTTTGCTATTCCATTTTCAGAGCATAGGCAGAGCAGACTTAGCATAATTCTTAGGTGCCCTGCGATTTTCAAAATGGAAATGAGCACTGGCTTCAACTTAAAGTCACCAGCTGCATTAACTCCTAACAAATCAGCCTGTCCTTTGAAGCTTTGAAGCCAAGCATTGCCTTCTCTCTGGCTGTGAAAGTCCTACATGGCATCTTCTTCCAAAAGAAGGCTATTGCATCTACATTAAAAATCTGTGTGGCCACCTTCATCAGTGATCTTAGCTAGGTTGTCTGGATAGCTTGCTGTAGCTTCTCCATCAGCACGTGCTGCTTTACCTTGCATTTGTTTGTTATGGAGACAGCTTCTTTCCTTAAACCTCAAGAACCAACATCTGTTAGCTTTCAACTGTTCCGTAGCTTTCTCACTTCTCTTAGACTTCACAGAATTGAAGAGTCAGAGCATTGCTCTGGATTAGACTTTGGCTTAAGAGAATGTTGTGGCTGGTTTGATCTTCCATCCAGACCACTAAAATTTTCTCCGTATCAGCAATAAGTCTGTTTCTTTTTCTTATCATTCATGTATTCATGGAGTAGCACTTTTAATTTCCTTCAAGAAGTTTTCCTTTGCATCCATAAATTGGCTATTTGGTGCGAGAGGCCTAGCTTTTCTTCCTGTCTTGGCTTTTGACATGCCATCTTTACAAAACTTAACCATTTCTAGCTTTTGATTTGAAATGACAGGTGTGGGACTCTTCCTTTCATTTGAACACTTAGAGGCCACTGTGAGGTTTTTTGTTTGTTTGTTTTTTAAGACGGAGTTTCACTCTTGTTGCCCAGGCTGGAGTGCAATGGTGTGATCTTGGCTCACTGCAACCTATGCCTCCCGGGTTCAAGCAATTCTCCTGCCTCAGCCTCCTGAGTAGCTGGGATTATAGGCATGCACCACCATGCCAGGCTAATTTTGTATTTTTAGTAGAGATGGGGTTTCTCCATGTTAGTAAGGCTGGTCTCAAACTCTCAGGTGATCCGCCTGCCTTGGCCTCCCAAAGTGCTGGGATTACAGGTGTGAGCCACCACGCCCGGCCTTTGTGAGGTTATTAACTGACTTAATTTCAATACCGTTGTGCCTCAAGGAAAAGGGAGGTCCAAGAAGCAGGAGAGAGATGGGGAAATGGCTGGTCAGTGGGGTGGTCAGAATACATGTAACATTTAACTTTTGTTTGCCTTTTTATATGGGCGTAGTTCGTGTTCCTCCAAAACAATTATAACAGTAACATCGAGGATGACTGAGCACAGATCACCCTAACAGATATAGTAATAATAAAAACGTTTAAAATATTGTGATAATTATTGTGATAATTGTGTCAAAATTTGACACAGAGACACAAAGTGGGCACATACTGAATGAAGCCAATAGACTTGCTTGACAGAGAGTTGCCACAAATCTTCAATCTGTAAAAAAGGCAATATAGGCTGGACGTGGTGGCTCACGCCTGTAATCCCAGCACTTTGGGAGGCCGAGGTGAGCAGATTGCCTGAGGTCAGGAGTTCGAGACCAGCCTGGCCAACATGGTGAAACCCCGTCTCTACTAAAAATACAAAAATTAGCTGGGCGTGATGGCACATGCCAGTAGTCCTAGCTACTCAGGAGGCTGAAGCAGGAGAATTGCTTGAACCGGGGAGGTGGAGATTGCAGCAAGCCGAGATCGCACCATTGCACTCCAGCCCGGGCGACAGAGTGACTCTGTCTCAAAAAAAAAAAAAAAAAAAAAAAAAAGACAATATATGGGAAGCACAATAAAATGAGGTGTGCCTGTACATTACCTACTTCTCTATAGCAGCAGTAGGGTCCTCATATAACTGTACTCCAGGTGGCTTTCCTGGGCATAGAATGTGCAAACCAGCCACTAACAATTGCTTTGCTGGTGTCATCCCCAGTAGAGTGGTGGAAAATATGATTATTGTTATATTCTTATGGCTATTATATACCCAGAGCCTTTCATGTGTTCCATGCTATGCTATTATCTCCACGAACTCCAACCTACACAATGACCCAGTCATGTAGGTATTTGCAGTAAATCTGCTGAGGCTCAGCAAAGTTCGGAAATTTGCCTGAGGTCACATAGCTGGTGAACAACTGAACCAAGGTTTAAACTCAGTTATGCCTGGTTCCAAAGCCCCGCCAATGTTCCTCCCACTCCTTCATATTGCTCTAGGCCACAGGGACCGCAGACAAGCAACTGCAATAGCCGAAACCCCAGAGAGTTCCTGTATCAAAATCACCAAACCAGTTGAAAGGTTAAGTGTAAAGTCAGTAATCACAAGTCATTATTTCTGCAATGTACTACCTAACTACTGTTCTATTTAGTTCAAGATGCCACTTACTAAGTTTGGTATCGAGAGCAACTGTGCCAAGGTAGAAGCAGTCCCGTTCATGTAGGATCTCAGAGTAATGAGAACCCATGTTCATGGGGCATAGAGCAGGCCACAGGAGGATGTTTATTCTGAGGTAGCATGAGCTGAGTCAGTTCAACAAGCATGACTGGAGCACTAACACATACTAAATTCTGTGTACACTGGGAATACCTGGGAATCAGTGGTTTCTCCAGGAAGATCTAGAGGTGACATGTAAAAAGACAGTATCATTATATCAGACTAGTGCTTATTAAATGTCTCAGTACTCTTTTCAAAGATAATCTTGGCTGGGTGAGGTGGCACATGCCTACAATTTCAGCACTTTAGGAAGCTGAGGTGGGCAGATCACGAGCTCAGAAGATAGAAACCATCCTGGCCAACATGGTGAAACTCCGTCTCCACTAAAAATACAAAAATTAGCCGGGTGTAGCAGCGCATGCTTTTAATGCCAGCTACCCAGGAGGCTGAGGCAGGAGAATCGCTTGAACCCCAGAGGTGGAGGTTGCAGTGAGCCAAGATTGAGCCACTGCACTCCAGCCTGGCCACAGAGCTAGACTCTGTCTCCAAAAAAAAAAAAAAAAAGATAATCTTTATTAGCTGACAATAATTTCATCCCGCTGGATCACTTAGAGAAATGACTTAAAGAAGCCCTATACATTTTTTTTTTTTTTTTTTTTTGAGACGGAGTGTCACTCTGTTGCCCAGGCTAGAAGTGCTATGACACGATCTCGATTCACCGCAACTTCCGCCTCCCGGGTTCAAGCGATTCTCTTGCCTTAGCCTTCTGAGTAGCTGGGATTACTGGCACCTGCCACCACACCCAGTTAACTTTTGTATTTTTAGTAGAGATGGAGTTTCACCACGTTGGCCAGGCTGGTCTCAAAACTCCTGAACTGAAGTATTCCGCCCACCTCGGCCTCCCAAAGTGCTGGATGACGGGAGTGACCCACTGCGCCTAGCCAAGATGCTCTACTTTCATAACTTTATTTAAAGGTCTAGAAGTAAAAAGACTTAATAGAATTAAAGTGACAAATTTGGAGACATGAATCAGTGCCTTAGGCAAAATGAAGGCGAGCGTAGTGTCCCGAGACACAGTAATGAGAACAGAATCTCTATGTTGCTGCTATGGGGATGGCCAGAGGTACAGGCCTCAGACGGCAGCTACTTGCACATCTTGCTGCCTCCAGTGGCATATGCATTATTCCTTCACAAACACCAGGAAGCAGGGAACAGTGGGGAGCCCTCAGAGAGGCGGCAGGCAAGCCAAGCTGGAAAGAGATGAGTGAGGAAGGCCTATAAAGTAATACTAAGCCTTAGGGGTCACTGACTCTATTTCAGGAACCTTTAAAAAATATCCATTAGTACCAGCCTAAGCAACATAGTGAGACCCCGTTTCTACAATACATAAATAAATAAATAAATAAATAAATAAATAAATAAATAAATAAAATTAGCCAGGTGTGAGGTGCACGCCTATGGTCCCAGCTACTTAGGAGGCTGAGGTGGGAGGATGGCTTGAGCCCAAAAGGTGGAAGCTGCAGTGAGCCGTGATTGTGCCACTGCACTCCAGCCTGGGTGACAGAGCGAGACCCTGTCTCAAAAAAAAAAAAAAGGCCAGTGTCTCACTCTGTCGCGCAGGCTGGAGTGCAGTGGCGCCCGCCACCTCGCCCAGCTAATTTTTTGTATTTTTAGTAGAGACGGGGCTTCACCGTGTTAGTCTTGTGCCCTTTCTTTATTCTTACTCCTCATCCCTACAGGCAGTCACTTCTGATTTCTGTATCGATCGATTAGAACTTCGTAGGAAAAGAATCATATAGTGTGCACTATTTGGTGTCTGACATCTTCGGTGCAGCGTAATGTTTTTGAGGTTAGTTCCAGTTATTTATGTATCTATCGTTCATTTATTTTCATTTCTGAGTAGCATTCCATTGTATGGATATGCCATAATTTGTTATTCATTAGTCTTCTATTGATGGTCATTTGGGTTGTGTCCAGTTTTGAGATATTATGAATGAAGCTGCTATCTATGAACATTGTTGTTTTCCCCCGAAATTGTTTTAAAAATCCATTTTCTATTCTCTTGCTTTTTTCTCCCTTGTTTATTTTCTTAAAATCTTGATGACTCTACCACAGACACCAAGTGACTTGGAGCTGAGGCCCATTCCCTGGTAGAATAATCATACAGATGAGAGCCTTTGTATTCCAACCTACCACACAAAACAAGAAAATATCAATAGGCCGGGCAAGGTGGCTCAAGCCTGTAATCCCAGCACTTTGGGAGGCCGAGACGGGCGGATCACGAGGTCAGGAGATCGAGACCATCCTGGCTAACACGGTGAAACCCCGTCTCTACTAAAAAACACAAAAAACTAGCCGGGAGAGGTGGCGGGCGCCTCTAGTCCCAGCTGCTCCGGAGGCTGAGGCAGGAGAATGGCGTGAACCCAGGAGACGGAGCTTGCAGTGAGCCGAGATCGCGCCACTGCACTCCAGCCTGGGCGACAGAGCCAGACTCGGTCTCAAAAAAAAAAGAAAATATCAATAATTTATATGACTTGGTTGTATTTATCAAGAGTTTTGATGAACTTAGCAGTAAAATGTGAAGGTAGTAACTACTGGAACATTCTTTCTAAGCAATGCTACAGAAACAGTTTCCCCCATACACACACAAGGATATCTCACTCACCCATGTATGAACCCATGGCGTTAAAAATAAAAGAGGTAGGCCAGGCATGGTGGCTCACGCCTGTAACTCCAGCACTTTGGAAGGCCAAGGTGAGCAGACAACTTGAGGTCAGGAGTTCGAGACCAGCCTGACCAACATGGCAAAACCCCATCACTACTAAAAATACAAAAATTAGCCTAGTGTGGTGCTGTGCGCACCTGTAATACCAGCTACTTAGAAGGCTGAGGCACCTGTAATACCAGCTACTTAGGAGGCTACTTAGGAGGTTGAGGCAATCACTTGAACCCGGGAGGCAGAGGTTGCAGTGAGCCGAGATCATGCCACTGCACTCCAGCCTGGGCCACAGAGTGAGACTCCGTCTCACAAAAAATAAAAAATAAATAAAAGAGGTAAAAGATGAAAGTTACATGTCTTTCTTCTTCCTCCATTTGCAACAAACTAAGAGTTAAAGACATTAAGAAACTAGTAGAAAGGAGAAATTTGGCCCGGAATCAGTCCTCTTTCCATACGCCACTTCAGTCTTCCTCTCCATCCCCCCAGCTCGAGCCCAGTCAGTGCTCTACGGATTGCGAATCCTCCATAAGTGCTGAAGATTGACCGCCTCTGTGATGTGGCTGCCATCCAACCTTCAGTCACTCACATCCAAGGTGACTTTTCTTGTCATACAACATCCATGTTTGAAGACCTTTCTCATTCCCAGAACTTCTGATCCACTTAGGAAGGTCTCTAGAGGGATATATAGTTAAATATGGTAGATGGAATTATGTGTTTATCTCCCTTCCCTCCAAAACCTTCACTCAAATAACAGATATGAGACTTAAAAGAATGAATAAAAGGACACAGAGCAAGATAGAAAATGACAGCAATGACATTTGGGAGCCTAGAAATCATGAGTTTGTGCTAATGGATTTAGCACCCTGGAGAAAGCCAAAATCTAAACTGGCAGAGAAAGAAATTCAGAAGTAGGCTGATTTGTACAGCAGAAAGTCAGACGGACTCAAGAACTAGAGGTACTAGGTGACTAAAAGTAGGGATCTGAGTGAGACTCAAAATAAGTATATTGGTTAAAAGTCACTCTCAGAATCTGTTACCCCTGAATTTCCCCTTCGTGTTTAAGCAGCCAAGCAACTGCCCCAGCCCACACTGGGAAGAAGACCCCAGGTTCACTCTTGCTTCAGTGAGGCAAGATTGCACCACTGCACTCCAGCCTGGTGACACCGTGACCCCGTCTCAAAAAAATAAAAATAAATAAATAAATAAATGGCCAATAAGTTCAGGTAGTCCAATATCTGGAAGGGAGTTCAAGAATGAATAAACGGAGAAAAGTGAGGAAAAGAAATGAAGCAAACCATCATAAGATACAGCTTCTGGAATGGAAGGATGTGCGTTTGTAGATGGAGAGGGTTCACCAAGGGTCCAGAGCTAGGGAGGAATGACAATTCACAGGTCACAGGAAATCTCAGAACACCGAGGGCACAGAAAACCTCAACAGAGGCCGGGCGCGGTGGCTCAAGCCTGTAATCCCAGCACTTTGGGAGGCCGAGGCGGGTGGATCACGAGGTCAGGAGATCGAGACTATCCTGGCTAACATGGTGAAACCCCGTCTCTACTAAAAATACAAAAAACTAGCCGGGCGTGGTGGCGGGTGCCTGTAGTCTCAGCTACTTGGGAGGCTGAGGCGGGAGAATGGCGTGAACCCGGGAGGCAGAGCTTGCAGTGAGCCGAGATCACGCCACTGCACTCCAGCCTGGGAGACACAGCGAGACTCCGTCTCAAAAAAAAAAAAAAAAAAAAAGAAAACCTCAACAGCTTCCAACAAGTTAAAGAAAGGAAAAAAAAAAAGACACAGTCAAAGCCTTGGGGAAAGACTGGGAATCAGAATGGGTCCAACTCCTTGTCAGTGACCACCAGAAGACAAGGATTATACATCTTCAAATCCTAGGGGAAATGACTTCAAACTAAAATTCTACATCCAAGCAACCACTATCAGTCTAGGGTGAGGGTAGAATAAAATGTTAAAAAACTTTACCTTCCTGTCCCCATTTTTCTTTTAAGGACAGATATTCTCCACCACATGAGGGAATGCTTGAAGCAGAGGCAAGCCCAGGGTCTAGGCATGGGAAGGCATTGCCCATGCTGGTGGCTAGGGCTGCCCTGCAGTGACAGTGACCTGCAGGCCTGGGGTGCTACTGAACTGAAACCCAATAGTCCCATATACAGGTTTTTTTGTTTCTTTGTTTTGTTTTGGATAAACATAGAAATTGACCCTCTGGTGCTAAAGCTTGAAATTTGTATTTGTTTTATCTGAGTTGCTTCCAGGGAAAAGACCCTCAGGGCTCTCAAAAAATAGTATCAAAGAACTGCAACTTACCAGATCATTGCATCAGCCAATGAGATGCTAGACCCCTCATTCATCACAATTGCTTCCTTACCCCACCCTTGTTCCCGTTTTCCTACGCATTGTTACATTTCTTCCCTGCTATGTAAACCCCTAATTTTAGTCCATCAGGGAGGTGGATTTGAGACTGATCTCCCATCTCCTAGGCTGCAGCACCCAGTTAAAGCCTTCTTCCTTGGCAATAATCACTCTCAGTGATTGGTGTTCTCTTCGGTGAGCAGCAGGACCTAGACGGAACCCCTGGTATTTCCATAACAGCATCAGTCTGAAACAAGAGGACAGAGGGTTCCAGGAGGGGTGGCCCCAAGGGAAAAAGAAATTGATAAATTACCTACTACATTTGAATGTACGGAGAAGCAATTTACATTTTAAGAGATTTATAAGAATGAAGATAAATTAGCAATTGGCACATAAAAATCTAAAAAGAAAAATTATCTTAGGAAAGCAAAAAAGAAAAAAAGTGTTATATGAGAAAGAAAATGTAGTTAATTATATAGTATACCACATGGTTAAGCTTTGAATAATATTTCCACAGTCATAGTAATATAAATACTGGTAACAGTTGACCAAAGTATTTTTTATTTTATTTTATTTATTTTTTATTTTTTTATTTTTTTATTTTTTTATTTTTTTTGAGACGGAGTCTTGCTCTGTGCCCCAGGCTGGAGTGCAGTAGCGCGATCTCGGCTCACTGCAAGCTCCGCCTCCCGGGTTCACGCCATTCTCCTGCCTCAGCCTCCCGAGTAGCTGGGACTACAGGCGCCTGCCACCTCGCCCGGCTAATTTTCTTGTATTTTTAGTAGAGACGGGGTTTCACCATGTTAGCCAGGATGGTCTCGATCTCCTGACCTCGTGATCCGCCCATCTCGGCCTCCCAAAGTGCTGGGATTACAGGCTTGAGCCACCGCGCCCGGCCTATTTTTTATTTTATTTATATTGGGAGGGAGATTGTAATGTATGAGAGTCAATTATTCTCTTCTGCAGAAGGAAGACAAAGGATAGTATTAAAGTAGAAAAATAAAGAAATAGCAGCATAAGCAAGTTATTTAAAAATATGAAGGCAAAAATCAAAACAAACAGCTGAACTAATTGAAACCGGTATCGCCTGTAGTGGGAATAGGGAGTAGAAAGCTGGTACAGGAGCTGCTGTTTTTGTTACTAGCTCGTAAAATGATTTCACTTATTAATGTATCTGTCACTCTAAAAATTAAGATTTTCTAAAGAAAAGAAAAAAATAGGCTTGAGGGCTTTGTTTTTTTTTTTTCTTTTGAAACAGAGCCTTGCTCTGTCACCCAGGCTGGAGTGCAATGGCGTGATCTCAGCTCACAGAAACTGCCTCCTGGGTTCAAGCAATTCTCCTGCCTCAGCCTCCTGAGTAGCTGGGACTATAAGTGCACACCATCAGGCCCGGCTAATTTTTGTATTTTTGGTAGAGACAGAGTTTCGAGATGTTGGCCAGGCTGGTCTCGAACTCCTGGCCTCAAGTGATCCGCCCACCTCAGCCTCCCAAAGCGTTGGGATTATAGGCGTGAGCCACCGTGCCCAGCGGGTTGTGGACATCTTTCGGTGTCTGGAGACAGAAGCACATTGGGTAATGTGGGATCTTACGCATATCCAAACCCCTATCCTGCTGGATGCAGCCACCCACAAGTCCCCAGTGTAATCTAAGCCTCCTTAAGGACTCCAGTCTGCGTCTGGTTCCTCCTTCCAAGTTGTTGTAGAGGTCACTAACCAGAAAGATCGATTTCTCTTTGGTGGTTTATCCCCAGTAGCCAGAACACACTATAGATGCAGTGCTCTTTTTTAACATGTGAAAGAAATGCATAGGTTGCCAGGCTAATTAACTAAATGTTATATTTAGCTGGGAAGATAACATAGCCCTAGTGTTTGGATTTATCAAAACAAATTCCAGATGGCACACAAGCCACAGAGAGAGGGGCCATCTGGTAAGAAAAAGCAGGGCTCATTTTTTCTAAAGGTGAAAGGTAGTAAATGTCAACACTTTCTTTTTTTTCTTTTTTTTTTTTGAGGCAGAGTCTTGCTCTGTCACCCAGGCTGGAGTGCAGTGGCGCGATCTCGGCTCACTGCAACCTCTGCCTCCCGGGTTCAAGAGATTCTCCTGCCTGAGCCTCCTGAGTAGCTGGGATTATAGGCACCTGTCACCACACCTGGCTAATTTTTGTATTTTTAGTAGAGATGGGGTTTCACCATGTTGGCCAGGCTGGTCTCGAACTCCTGACCTCAGGTGATCCACCCACCTTGGCCTTTCAAAGTGCTGGGATTACAGGCGTGAGCCACCACGCCTGGCCGTAAATGTCAAAACTTTCTATGGTGAAAATATATCTATCTGTTGCTCTCCTGGAGGAGCAATCCTCAGCCTCATATCTTTGCTAATTCAAATACCTGTAACATTATGCTCTTTCAAATAACTGAATGATTAACTATGGCGAGTATAAGTGATTAACACTTGGTGAGTATTGTAAGGTTTCAGCACATACCTGTTAAATGTATTTTGTACAGTGACAGCTGCAAGCATTAATAACACCATTTAACAGACTCTACAATTACACAAATTCTTTGAGTATATAAACCAATAAAAACTGAAATTATTTTTTTCCAAAATGATTTAAGATGTTGCTGCCATTTTTTTTTTTATTTAGCTCAGCAGTGGTATTTTTAGTGCGTTTTCTGTTTGACAGGATGTTTCTTGCACAAATTTTCCTCTCTCCCTATTCCCACTGTTCCTCTGAAACTAATCATTCCCTGCCTGTATTTATTCACCAGTTTCCCACCCCCCTCCCCCTGGCCCCACTTGCACACAACTGCCAGCTTAATCTTCTTTAAACATTGCACTGTTTATATAACTTCGCAGCTCAAAAAACAGTCAATACCTCTCTGATGTCCAGAAGATAATGTGCAGGCTTCTGCTCACAGACACCCCAACCTCGTCACCCAACCCCCTCAGTGTGAGTCCCCCACACCCCACGGCTGCAGCCAAGCTGTCACCCCAAGAACTGGAGCTCTGTGCCCAACCTCAGTGCTTTGGCTGGGACCAGATCCTCTCTCTGCTGGGCCCTAACAGCCTTCTCCTTAAGGAGTCTGGGCCCTGCTGCGTCTATCTTGAGCTGAATCCAAGATGATTCAGCATGAAGGTGGGAATTGTGCCCACAGAGAGGCTTCTTCCTCAAGCCCACCTGCAGGTCAGTTTCCAGGGGTGAGGTCATTAGCCCAGATTTTATGTGATGGGAACACTTGGCTATCCTTGGTGGTAAGCACGGTAATAATGTCTCCTTACCCTACAATGTCTACAGCCTAATCCCCAGAACCTGTGAATTTGTTACGTTACATGGCAAAAGAGACTTTATGATTAAGTCAAGGATCTTGAGATGGGGAGATGATACTGGATTAGCCCAATAGGCCCAATGTAATCATAAGGGTCAGAGCGAGGCAGGAGGGTCAGACTCGGAGAAGTTGATGGGAGGACAGAAGCAGAGGTCAGAGAGAAAGGGAGATTTTGAAGATGGAGGAGGGGGCTATGAGCAGAAGAATGCAGGCAGCCTCTGGAAACCGCAAGGAATGGATTTTCCCCTACCCTTCAAAGAGCCAGCCCTGCCAACACCTAACTTTAGCCTAACTCGTAAGACTAATTGAGATTTCTGACCTCCAGAACTGTAAGACAGAAATTTGTGTTGTTTTAAGCCACGAAGTTTGTAGTAATTTGTTCCAGCATCAATAGGAAACTACTACACTCCCTTTGCAGGCTCTCCTGGTCCCAGTTCTAATAATCCTGGCCTGCACTCTGATGTATCTATTACCAGGCTTTCAGGCTGAGACCGATAAAGGCTAAAACCTGCACAGTCCAATACATTCACCACCAGTCACACGCAACTATTTATAATTAAACTTAAACCAGCCATAATGACTCACACCTGTAATCCCAGCACTTTGGAAGGCCGAGGTGGGAGGATTGCTTAAGCCCAGGAATTTGAGACCAGCCTGGACAACACAGTGAGACTTAGTCTCTACAAATAAAAAAATTAACAGGGTGTGGTGGTGTCTACCTGTGGTCCGAGCTACTCCGAAGGCTAATGTGGAAAGATTGCTTGAGCCTGGGAGGTGGAGGCTGTAATGAGCCGTGATCTTGCCACTGCACTCCAGCCGGGGGGATAGAACAAGACCCGGTCTCAAAATAATTTAATTAACTAACTAATTGATTTAATTAAATTAAAATAAAACATTCAGTTCCTTTTTTATGCTAGCCATATTTTCGGTGTTTAATAGCCACATGTAGGTAGTGGTTACCAAACTGGAGAGTGAAGACAGAATAATTCCATCATCTTGGAAAGTTCTATTCGACAGTGCTGGTTATAATGATATGGTGTGTACCACTAGTTTTTATAAGTCACTGAACCGTTTGACTAAGTCAAATGAAATCTCAAGTAGAAGCCAAATATATTACAGAAACAAAGTCAGAAGTGCTTTTATGAGTGCCTTTATGTCCTCCTACTTTTTACCTTTTTTTTTTTTTGAGATAGAGTCTCACTCGGTCACCAAGTCTGGAGTGCAGTGGAGTGATCTCGGCTCACTGCAGCCTTATATATTCTCCTTCTAAATAGGGAGTCCTGGAGATGTTTTCGGGTCTCAGGAATCGGTGTTAACTCAGACATGGTTTAAAAGCCCCTAAAGATATAGTTTCACCTTCCCCCACCAGGAGGCTGTAAATAGTATAAGTCTCTTGGGGGACCTTCCAGGCTTAGGAAACAGGGCTTAGAGGGGACTGATATGAGCATACTGGAGTGCTTGGCCCTGGCCCAGGACTGCCGCCTGACACCAGAGAGCACTTCTGCTCTGCTGTGTTGCTTAGAAAGTCTGTCCTTGGTAAGGTGATTCAAACATCTTCACCATTTTCTTCTAAGTTTGGATGTTTTCATTCGAACACCTTTTTTTTTCTCTGTCACCCAGGCTGAAGCGCAGTGGCACGATTAAGGTTCACTGCAACCTTGACCTCCCACCTCAGCCCTCTGTGTAACTGGGACCACAGGTTTGCACCACCATGACCAGCTAATTTTTATTTATTTATTTATTTATTGGTAGAGATAGGGTCTTGCTTTTTTGCCCAGGCTGGTCTCGAACTCCTGGGCTCAAGTGATCCACTCACCAAGAGCTGGGAATAGAGGCATGAGCTACTGAACCCAGCCATTTTCTTTAATTTGTCTGGTATTTGTCTGTATAATATGAGGTAGTGATCTAGGTTTATTTTTATTTTTATTTTTATTTTTTTTTTTTGAGACGGAGTCTCGCTGTGTCTCCCAGGCTGGAGTGCAGTGGCGTGATCTCGGCTCACTGCAAGCTCCGCCTCCCGGGTTCCGGCCATTCTCCCGCCTCAGCCTCCCAAGTAGCTGAGACTACAGGCGCCCGCCACCACGCCCGGCTAGTTTTTTGTATTTTTAGTAGAGACGGGGTTTCACCATGTTAGCCAGGATAGTCTCGATCTCCTGACCTCGTGATCCACCCGCCTCGGCCTCCCAAAGTGCTGGGATTACAGGCTTGAGCCACCGCGCCCGGCCGTGATCTAGGTTTATTTTCTTGAATGGATAGCAAATGTCCTATCATTTCCCCCCACTAACTTGAGATGCCGCTTTGGTGATATAAGTTCCCACGTATAAATGGATGTTTGTCTTTTTATCTCTCCCTGCAAGGTTATAACCCTGCTTTAATTTCTATAGCCGTGCAGTTTATTTTGCTCTCTGGCAGAGCAGTTCTTCTCCTATTATTCCTATTTTTCAGTATTTTGTCCGTTCTTGTTAGTTTCCTCTTCCTGAAGCACTTTAGCATCTGTTTGCCAAGTTTCCTCTAAACAGCCAATTGAAAGTTATTGGAATTTACAAACTAATGAGACAATTGACATCATAAAAACATTGAGTCTCCGGATTTAGGAACACCGTTTACTGTTCCGTTTATTTAGGTGCTTATTTTTTTGCTTCTTAAAGCTTTATACTTGTCTTCATTTCATTGTAAGTCAATTTTAAGGCATTTGCTGTTGCTACTGTGAAAGGGTTTTGTGCCACCCCCGCCCCCCATGGATTTTTAAATCACTTAATGAGAGTATACAGAAAAATGAGATTTTTGTGTGTGTGGTTATCTTACTGAATACTCTATTTTATTTTATTTTTCCATCAATTCTCTGGAATTTTCTAAACAGACTATGATACTATATACAAACTCTGAGAGTTTCTCCTTTCTTCTCCCTGGTATTTTTATCTTTCACTTCTTTTCTTGGCTTACCTTATTGGAATATCCAGCGTGAGGTTGGAGTGGGAATAGCGAGTACCCCTCTATCTTCTTGACTTTTAATGACAGCACTTCTGTCTCTCACAATTAAGTATAATGTTTGCTGAAAAAATGGCTCCGTTTTTCTAATTTGCTCAGAAAGTGATGTTGACATTTAACCAAAATACTGTTTCACATCTGAGATCATTATATATTTTTTCTTTTTTAAACTGGAAGTGTTGAATTCTAATAAGAGATCTCCTAATATTAAAGTAGCATTATATTCCTGGAATAAACCCTATATGGCCAATCACTTTAGAATTAGTCTTTAGATATATGGATAAATTCTATTTGCCAGTATTTTATTTGAATTCCCACTTAGGATTTTTGCGTCTATATTTTTAAGTGACGTTCCCTTATAGTTTTCTTTTTTTAGGCAATTTATTTTAAAGTTTCTCTAGACAGCAAGACTGTGTTAGCCTTGTAGGATAATTTGGGAAACTTTCCATCTTTTTCTAGCCTCTGGAACCTTTCTATGTCCTAAGGTCTGAGAGAACTTTCATGTAATTGTCTGAGACAAACAGCTTTTTCAGGATGGAATTTTCACTAACTTTAATTTCTCCTGTAGTAATTGGCTTATTCTGTTTTTCTACCTTTTTTTTTTTTTTTTTTTTGACAGAGTCTTGCTCTGTTGCCCAGGCTGGAGTGCAGTGGTGCCATCTTGGCTCACTGCAACCTCCGCTTCCCAGGTTCAAGCAATTCTCCTGCCTCCACCTCCTGAGTAGCTGGAATTACAAGCACGTGCCACCACGCCCAGCTAATTTTTGTATTTTTAGTAGAGATGGAGTTTCGCCATGTTGGCCAGGCTGGTCTCGAACTCCTGACCTGAGGCGATCCACCTGCTTTGGATTACAGGCGTGAGCCACCGCACCAGCCCATTTTTTCCTCTTTAAATGTCACTTTTGGCCCCAATGTTCATTACAGTGTTATTCACAATAGCCAAAAGGTGGAAACAATCCAAGTGTCTATAATAAACAGATGAATGGATAAACAAAATGTGGCATGTACATACAATAGGACAGTATTCAGCCTTTAAGAGAAATGAAGTTCCAACACATGCTACAACACGGACCATCCTTGAGAACATGCTAACTGAAATAAGCCACTCACAAAGAGACAGTGTATGATTCTACTTATATGAAATATCTAGAAAAGGCATATTCATAGAGCAAAAAGCAGATTAGAGGTGACCTAGGGCTGGGAGAAGAGAGGAATAGGGAGTTACTGCCTAAAAGTCCCAAAGTCTCTGTGTAGGGTGATGGAAAAGATTTGAAAACAGATAGTGGTGAAGGCTGCACAACAGTGTGAATGATGTAATTAACGCCACTGAATTATACACTTAAACTGGCCAAAATGGCATATTTCATGTTACATGCATTTTACCACAATAAAAACTTTTGAAATCCACATAAAGTGCTTTTTGTTTAAGAAAACTGCCACTTTTGATAATTTGTATCTTCTTAGAATATCTTCCATTTCATCTAGCAGCTTCATTTTTTGGTATGAATTTATAATTTTGTCCCTTTTCTTAATTTTATTGATCTGCCTTCCCATTTTTGTTGTTCAGGCTTGTCTAAAGTTTGTCTATTGCCCCCACTTCGGCACCCCCACAAGAAACAGTTTTTGGTTTAATTGATTTAATATGCTGGGTTTTTCTCCTTTTCAATTAATTCTTCCTACTAACTCTACATTTCTTTTTCAATAATTATTTTCAAGCTTCCTGTGGTTTGTTATGTGGTAGTCCCACTTTCCTTTACTTAAGAAGTTAATGATTTTAGTTATTTCTTATATTATCCTAGAGATTGAACTTTTTTTTTTTTGAGACAGAGTTTCACTTTGTTGCCCAGGCTGCAGTGAAATGGCATGACCTCGGCTCACTGCAACCTCCACCTCCCAGGTTCAAGCAATTCTCGTGTCTCAGCCTCCCACATAGCTGGGATTACAGGCACCTGCCACCACGCCTGGCTTCTTTTTTTGTATTTTAGTAGAGACAGGGTTTCACCATGTTGCCCAGGCTGGTCTCGAACTCCTGAGCTCAGGCAATCTGTCTATCTCGGCCTCCCAAAGTGCTAGGTCAATAGGCGTGAGCCACCGCGCCTGGCCTTTTTTTTTTTTTTTTTTCTGAGATGGAGTTTGGCTCTTGTTGCCCAAGCTGGAGTGCAATGACACAATCCCGGCTCACTGCAACCTCTGCCTCCCGGATTCAAGCAATTCTCCTGCCTCAGCCTCCTGAGTAGCTAGGATTACAGGCACGCACCACCACACCCAGCTAATTTTTTGTATTTTTAGTAGAAACGGGATATCGCCATGTTAGCCAGGCTGGTCTCGAACTCCTGACCTCCATTCGCCTGCCTCGGCCTCCCAAAGTGCTGGGATTACAGGTGTGAGCCACTGCGCCTGGCCAAGAGTAAACATTTTTTTTTTTAATTTAAAAGCTAATTGATTTCTTTTTTCTTTTTCTTTTTTTTGCTACCCTTTTTCTATTACTAATTTCTGATTTTATTGCCTCATAGCCAGAGAATGAATGTATGGCCATGTACATATAATTTGTACTTTTTGAAGTATATTGAAATTTTCTTTTATTTATTACTAAATTTTTTTAAAATATATTTTTATATAGAGACAGGTCTCACTATGTTGCTCAGGCTGGTCTCCAACTCCTGGGCTAAAGCGATTCTCCTGCCTCAGCCTCCCAGAGTGCTGGGATTACAGATGTGAGACACTGCCCGGCCTATATTGAGATTTTCTATGTAGCCTAATTCATAGAGGCTCTTATGAGTATTCTGAGGTCAACTGAAAAGACTACATGTGAATATATACATATATATGTATATGTAAATAAATGTGCATATGTGTGTATGTATATCCATTATATATAAAATCCAGTTATTTGTATTATTTGAATCTTCTGTGTGCATGCAGAATTAATTTTTTGTCTGTTTTATTTGTCAATTTTTAAGAAAGGTATGTTAAAGTGTCCCACTAAGATTTTGATTGTCAATTTTTTCTTGTATATTTGCATGTATATTAAAGCTTTGTTATTACAAGGGGAAAAGCTCATGAAAATATATTTTCTAGGCATATAGTGTCTTTTATCATTATGAAATATCTTCTCATTCTATCTAATACTTTTGGTTTAAATTCTGTTGTGTCTGACATTATTTTGCAAAACTTACTGTCTTTTTTTTTTTTTTTTTTTTGAGGTGGAGTCTCACTCTGTAGCCAGGCTGGAATGCAGTGGCCTGATCCTGGCTGACCGCAATCTCCACCTCCCGGATTCAAACGATTCTCCTGCCTCAGCCTCCCAAATAGCTGGGATTACAGGCACGCGACACCACACCGAGATACTTTTTTTGTGTTTTTAGTAGAGACAGGGTTTAACCACGTTGGCCAGGATGGTCTCGATCTCTTGACCTCGTGATCCGCCTGCATTGGCCTCCCAAAGGGCTAGGATTACAGGCATGAACCACCGCGCCCGGCCTGAGCCATCGCGCCTGGCCAAAACTTTTACTTATTTATTTATTTAGAGACGGAATCTCGCTCTGTCGTCCAGGCTGGAGGGCAGTGGTGTGATCTCAGCTCACTGCAACCTCCGCCTCCTGGGTTCAAGGGGTTCTCCTACCTCCGTCTCCCAAGTAGCTAGGACTGCAGGCGCCCACCACCATGCCCGACTAATTTTTTGTATTTTTAGTAGAGACGTTGTTTCGCCATGTTGGCCAGGCTGGTCTCAAACCCAAGTGATCCACCCACCTCGGCCTCCCAAAGTGCTGGGAATACGAAGTGTGAGCCACCTGGCCCGGCCCGGGAAATCATTTTCCCTTAGGATTTTGAAAGCATTGCTGGTTCTAGTCATGTTCTTGAGGCATGTTAGCCAATCTGATCTCCACTCCTTTGTCTATGGCCCGTTTTGTTTCCTAGAAGCTTTCAGTATCTTTCTTTTGTCCTGAGTGCTCTGAAATTTCACAATGAGTTGCCTTAGTAGGGGTTTATTTTCATCCACTCTGCTGGGCGTTAGTGAAACGGAAACCGTTCCCTTGTCCCCCTCACGGGGTGCGTGATGGGGGTGTGGCTTGCTTCTTGGGTGCCCCGCTGCTCAAACCCCTAGGGGTGGCACGCAGACGGGCAGGCTGTGGGGCTCTGACCCCACGGCAGTGTCTCAGGGTGGACGTCTGCAGCTCCTGAGGCTCCAGTGGGCGCGTGTTACAGGGCGCTCTTTTAGTTTAGCTGTCGGTAGTCAGTTTATGTCAGCTCAGTTAGACCCTCTGCCTTATCACAAAGACAGAGGGCTTCCTGCATCCCGGGGTTTCTTGCTTTGGTGTACCGTAAGAATCGGAATACACCTGGGCTTGGAGAATGAGTGCAAGGTTTTATTGTGTGGGAAGAGCTCTCAGCAGATGGGGGAGCCACAAGGGGATGGAGTGGGAAGTGGTTTTCCCCTGGAATCGGGCAGCTCAGTGGCCCGGAGTCTCCTCCCACCATTCCGGACAAACTCCGCGAGGTTCTGGTCGATGGCTTGCCGGCGTCTGTCGGTGTGCTCTTACGCTGATGTGTTTCTTTCAAAGTCCAGCACTTGTGTCTTCTTCTACCTATAAGCTCCTCTCGATGTGCAGCTGCTTGTGTCTCTGCCTGCTAGGGTCTTGGGGGTTTTATAGGCACAGGATGGGGGCGTGTTGGGAAATGCAGCATTTGGGCAGGAAAACAAACAGAACATAGGTGTTCTGGGCACAGGCCCCGGGGTCCTAGCCAGGGACCATGCCTTTCCCTTCCCAGCACTTCCCTGCCCAACTCCTGTATCATCGGTTGGTACTTTCCATCTAGAAACTCATGTCTTTTATGTCTGAGAGAGCTCTTGAGTTGTTGACTTGATAATTTTTGTCGCCTTTGTTTTCTCTCTGGAACTCCTGTTCCTCAGTAGTCTGCCACACTGATGCACTGATCCTCTATCACTTCTAGCCCATTTCCATCCTCTTTCTTACCCAAGCTCTTTATTTCTTCCATGTCTTAGGGAATTTTCTCAAACTTCTCTTCATTGAATTTTTTCATGAAAATTTTTTTCAGTTTTTTAATTTCATTGCAAAAGTTGATCGAATTTTTCATATGTGCCATTGTATTTTTAATTTCCAAGACAGCTGCTCTTCTTACCTTTCTAAATAAATACAATTATCAGGCTGGGCGTGGTGGCTCACTTCTGCAATCCCAGCACTTTGGGAGGTCCAGGCCAGTGCATCATTTGAGCTCAGGAGTTGGAGACCAGTCTAGGCAACATGGCGAAACCCCGTTTCTACAAAAAATAGAAAGAAATTAGCTGGGCATGATGGCGTCCTCCTATACCCAGCTACTTGAAAGGCCAGAGTGGGAGGATCACTTGAGCCCAAGAGGTTGAGGCTGCAGTGAACTGGGGTGGTAACACTGAACTCCAGCGTGGGCAACAGAGTGAGACCCTATCTCAAAAGATATACGAATAAATAAAAATGGATACAATTACTATATTTTACCTCTTCGAAAATAATGTTTTGTTTTGCTTTCAAAATTTTTTATGTTTCAGCATCATTTCTGATTCCTCAATTTTATTTTCTCTTTTGTTAGTTTTTTGTTTTGATTTGTGCTTTTATTTATGTATTTATTTATTTGGAGATGGGGTCTCACTCTGTTGCTCAGGCTGGAGTACAGTGGCCTGATCATAGCTCACTGCAGCCTCACTGCTCAAGTGATCCTCCCACCTCAGCCTCCCATGTAGTTAGGTCTACAGGTGCGTACCACCATCCCGGCTACTTTTTGGAGAGATAGGGTCTTGCCACGTTGCCTAGACTGGTCTTGAACTTCTGGGCTCAAGTGATCCTCCTGCCAGGGCCTCCCAAAGTGCTGGGACTACAGGTGTAAGCCACTGGGCCTGGCCGATTTTTGCTTTTATGTGGAAAGTTTCCTTAACTGTCAATCCTTAGAGGATCATTTTATTCACAGCTAGGAGTGAGTCACTTAAAGCATATAGGGGGGAAAAAGCTTAATGGAAGCTCTCTATGAGTGGGTGTGGCTTATTTCCTAGTGGAATTACTATGAGATCTCTCTGGGCAGTGTAGTTGGGGGACCCCAACCATCAATATTTGAAGGTCTTTTCTCCTTGCCCCTCTGCCATGAAAATAAGTATGTCTCGGTGGGTCACGCCTGTAATCCCAACACTTTGGGAGGCCGAGGCGGGCCGATCACGAGGTCAGGAGATTGGGACTATCCTGGCTAACATGGTGAAACCCCGTCTCTACTAAAAATACAAAAAATTAGCCAGGCATGGTGGCGGGCCCCCGTAGTCCCAGCTACTTGGGAGGCTGAGCCAGGAGAATGGTGTGAACCCAGGAGGCGGAGCTTGCAGTTAGCCGAGATCGTGCCACTGCACTCCAGTCTGGGCGACAGAGGGAAACTCCGTCTCAAAAAAAAAAAAGGAAAATAAGTATGCCTCAGATAAGGGTGCTCTATGATTACAAGTCCTAGATTGAGAACATACATGGAACAGACCCACATCCTGAGGCAGAGACATAGTCAACGCATGATCATCAAGTGATGTGAGCTGGAAATACATTTTTACCATCATAGCTGCTGACTGATATTTTTGATACTATATGAAACTTAATATATCATGTCATTTTGTATCTTCCCGTTACCATTCTTTTTTGTTATAGTTATTTTTATTTTTCTATCCTTGTTGAATTGATGACATTTCCTTTATTCCATTTTCTTTCTTTCTTTCTTTAATTTGGCAGGTATTTGTATTAGTCTGTTCTTTCATTGCTATAAAGAAGTACCTGAGACTGGGTAACTTACAAAGAAAAAGGTTTCATTGACTCAGAGTTCTGCAGGCTGTACAGGAAGCATGGCTGGGGAGGCCTCAGGAAACTTAGAATCGTGGCAGAAGGTGAGGGGGAAGCAGGCACATCCTACATGGCTGGAGAAGGAGGAAAAGAGAGCACGGGGAGGTGCTACACACTTTTTAAAAAAAACAAAACAAACAAAAAAAACCAACCAGATCTTGTGAGAACTCACTCACTATCATGAGAACAGCAAGGGAGAAATCAGCCCCCATGATTCAATCACCTCTCACCAGGCCCCTCATCCAACACTGGGGATTACAACTCGACATGAAATTTTTGCAGAGACACAAATCTAAAACATATCATTATTCTATTTCTAATTTTCTAGCAATTACCCTCAAATTATTAACAATGTAATTATTATTCAACAGATTTAACCTTCATATTTTTAAAAACAGAGTAAATCAGTGTCTATATCTTGAAAAATACAAGTCAGATTTACCACAAATTTATTACCCCCATGTTGAAAATAGTTGGAATTTAACTCCAGAGTATTAAGAAAATTATATTCCATTATCCACCAACAAGTATTTAAACTTTCGTTTTTCTGGCCTTCTTGTTCACTCTTTTCTCTTGCATCCCTTTCTTCTAATTTCTATGATAATTTGTTTTCTTTCGCTGACATACATTCTGGAATATTATCTTGTAAAAGCCCTAGGGGATGTAAACTTCCAAAATCTTTAATGCCCAAAAAAGTCCTTTTTTTACATTAAAAAACTTTATTTGCAGCTGAGTTTAACAACGTGACACAAAAAAAGCATTGTATATTGCAAAACTTCTAACTGACTCTGCCACTTAAAATATCTGTTTATAAAACCACACTAGCATGCCTCAGAGTCAGGCACTGTGGTTCACCAAAAGTTATAAAGAAATAGAAAAATGGGAGTAAGGAAGAGAAGATTTTAGTTTCTGTTTTTACAGAAGCATTAAGAACATTTGAATGCTAATGACCTGGAAAACAGAAAATGAAAGAAGCTTTTCTTCTTACTGCTGGTTGAAGAGACCTTTCTAAATTTCAGGGCATTAAAATAATATATATGCTACCTACCACAGGAAGTTGTTTAAAGTAAAGGTTTACTTTTTTGTGCTTTTATATTACTTTGAAAGCTATCAGGACAGAGCTATAAAAGAAAGTTACATACTCCGACTCTGTTTGATTTCTCAGAGTAACTAGATTTTTATACACACGAACAATATGTGCCAAATTTAAATGCATACTAATTATTAAGGGTGATTACTCAGTTACCCTAACTGAGTGGGTTCGAGACTGCTGTTTCTAAACCTAACACTAAAAGCTCGAACTGAACAGTAAAACCAGTCAGTTTCATAAAGGTGTCTTCATTTTGACCTCCCACTTGAATGTTACTTTGGCTGGATATAAAATTTGAAGTTCAAAGTAACTTCCACTCAGAATTTTGAAGTTAATTTTTCCTTTTTTCTCCCTTATGCTGATCTACAGTTTCCATGCTAATCTGATTACCCTTTCTTTCTAGATAACCTGGTTGGTGGTGGGGGTGGGGGGGGCGGGGGTTGTCTTCTGGAAGTTTTAAGAATTTCTTTTTATCCTTGGAGCTTTAAAAATTTAAGATGAGGCCGGGCGCAGTGGCTCACGGCTGTAATCCCAGCACTTTGGGAGGCCGAGGCGGGTGGATCACGAGGTTAGGAGATCGAGACCATCCTGGCCAACATGGTGAAACCCCGTCTCTACTAAAAATACAAAAAAAATTAGCCAGGTGTGGTGGCGGCGTCTGTAGTCCCAGCTACTCAGGAGGCTGAGGCAGGAGAATGGCGTGAACACGGGAAGAGGAGCTTTCAGTGAGCCCAGGTCGCGCCACTGCACTCTAGCCTGGGTGACAGAGCGAGACTCCGTCTCAAAAAAAAAAAAAAAATTAAGATGACACTTCTGGATTATTTTTCTTTTTTTCTTGCTCAACGCATAGTGAACTTTAAATCTGAAAATTTATATTTTCTATCAGTTCTGAAAAATTGGCAATTATTTATTTGAATAATTCTTCCCCTCTTTTTTCTCTGTTATCTTTAGAAGGCTTATAGGAAAAATGTCCAATTACCTGTCTTACATGTCATTTACTTTCTATCTCATAATTGTCATTACTTTATCTTTTAGTGCTATATTTAGGGAGAATTTCTTGGGTTGATCTTACACTTTTAGATGAATCCATCCTTCTATTCAGCCCAATTATGTAAGTTTTTATTTCATCAATCATTAACCCATTTATGCCTGAGGTTGCAATTTTTTTGAATTTTTGCAATCAAAAAACGACCTTGAGCAGTAGGATATAAATAACTCCCACACGCTTAGCGTTCCAGTAATGGAACACTAGGCATAAACAGGTTTTAATAGGTATTGGAACTAGGATTCAAATATAGAACCTATACTATTAAACACTATGCTGTTAGTATACGGTATCAAGACTTTTTTTCTTTTCTTTTTTTTTTTTTTTTTTTGAGACGGAGTCTGGCTCTGTTGCCCAGGCTGGAGTGCAGTGGCCAGATCTCAGCTCACTGCAAGCTCCGCCTCCCGGGTTCACGCCATTCTCCTGCCTCAGCCTCCCGAGTAGCTGGGACTACAGGCGCCCGCCGCCTCGCCCGGCTAGTTTTTTGTATTTTTTAGTAGAGACGGGGTTTCACCGTGTTAGCCAGGATGGTCTCGATCTCCTGACCTCGTGATCCGCCCGTCTCAGCCTCCCAAAGTGCTGGGATTACAGGCGTGAGTCACCGCGCCAGGCCAAGACTTTTTTTCTTTAAGCCAATTAGAGTCTTTGTCCTTTAATGTAGGAATTTTAACCCCCCCTACATTATGGGATAATGGATATATATGAATGTACTCTTACCATCTTGATGTCAGGATATGAAAACCTTTTAATTTTCTCTAAGAATATCATTTATACTTTAAAGTATTTTTTTCTTTCCTTTTCAGGTTATTTACTTTTTAAGTTTTTTTTTTTCCAGTTTGATGATTTTGATGCCTTTCTTTTCTCAGTGTTGCTTTTCCACAAATACTAGGCTAATCTTGGCTATCTGTGTTCATATTTGAGATTCTTCTTCACCTATCACTGAATTTTTTTTTTTTTTTTTTTTGAGACAGAGTCTTGCTTTGTTGCCCAGGCTGGAGTGCAGTGGTATGATCTTGGCTCACTGCAACCTCTGCCTCCCAGGTTCAAGTGATTCTCCCACCTCAGCCTCCCGAGTAGCTGGGACTACAGGCGCCCGCCACCACACCCGACTAATTTTTGTATTTTTAGTAGAGACGGGACTTCACCATGTTGACCAGCCTAGTCTTGAACCCCTGACCTGGTGAACCACCTGCTTCGGCCTCCCAAAGTGCTGGGATTAAGGCAAGAGCCATCACATCCAGCCTCACTGAATGTTTTAATAAGAATAGTGTCTCCGTCTGACTGTAGGGAAGGATCAGGATTTGGGTTTAGGTTGGTATGGGTGGCCTGCCTTCTGAGTCTCCCTCCCTTTTGCAGTTTGTTACTTCCCTGGAGCCCTGGGACCATTACTCATTCTGTGGGTCTCTTGTGTGGGACTCCTAGGAGGGTCCCCCAATTAGGAGAAGCATTTCTTTCTTTCTTTTTTTTTTTTTTAGAGATAGATCTCACTCCTTCACCCAGGATGGAATAGAATGGTGCAATCTCGGCTCACAGCAACCTCCGCCTCCCAGGTTCAAGCGATTCTCCTGCCTCGGCTTCTCAAGTAGCTGGGACTACAGGTGTGCACCACCACACCCGGCTAATTTTTGAATTTTTTAGTAGAGACAGAGTTTCACTATAAGTTGGCCAGGCTGTTCTCGAATTCCTGACCTCAGTGATCCACCTGCTTCAAAGTGCTGGAATGACAGGCGTGAGCCACCGCGCCCGGCCCAAGATGGTAACTATTTCTCTTTTGAAAGCAGCTTAAAGGGTTTTAACTTGGGGACACATGCTGCTGTCACCACTGGATATGCACTAGAAAAGCAGGGCAAGGGAAAGGACTGTTCCAAATACACCTAACTAATGGCCCTGAAAATTGCTTGAAAGTCCATGCCTGTTCTTTGTAATCACATATGATGAGTGTAGAGAAAGTTGCAATCGCTCTTGCAGCCCTGAATTTCAAACAGGATTTTTCTTGTTCTTGTTTTGCCACCATTTCAGACCTGTTTGTCTTCTACGAATTCCTCAAATTTCTGGACCATGGAAGCTTCTTTCTTGAATTTTCTGTTTTGTTTCTCTGTTTAATTATTTCTTTAATGGAGAGTGAGAGGCATAGAGCATGTCTTCAGTTCTTCAGTTAGCCAACCTGATTCAGCAGTCTCTACTTTATCCTTAAACACATCATTTGTCTCAAAAACAAAGTGGGAAAAGAGGGTATGTTTGTGGGTAAATAGCTCCCTCACTACTGCTCCTGACAAGCTTAGCTGAGAGAGCTTTATCATCAGTCTCGCAGCCCACACCCCAGGTAGGCTGCGGTGCTTGGCCAAACCAATTAACTCCCTTTCCTGAGTTCTTGGCACGCCCTGCCCTTCATGTTAGTTTCACCTTTTCACTTGCCCTCCTCCCCGAACCCACCTTTTCCTTCACTCAGGTGTGCATAGTTGTCAAGTAGTCTATTTTGTCCTGTACAGAAAATCATCTAAGAAATTAATCTACATTAAAATGTTAGGAATTTAATGTATTTTTCTTACCAGTGATATGTAAACTTTGAAGGATGGTGAATGAAGGAAAGTAACACTCACCTTAAGGGGTAAATTGGTAATAATGGCATTTCAGATATTTCAAAGGGAGAGGTCTTCAATATCGATTTCAGACAACCGTCACTTTGCCTATTCATAAAGATAGCCTTGCCTTCTACAAACGGGATCCTTCGGCAGCTCTGGTCAAGGCTGTAATGAGAACTACTGACAGTCATTTTCTTTTCCTCCTTAGTCCTTTGCAATCGATGATGAAGCTATTTTGAAAAATATTCAGTATAGCCCCCCGGATATTTGTTGGAGGTGGCCTGTTGTGTAGTTATAAATGGCACCTTTGGGAGGGTACAGGCCATGGTGAAGGTGTGCAAAGGAGGAATTTCACTTATATGTCAATGTCTTCAGACTTTTGTCCAGAAATGGCACAAAGATATCACTGTCCACATGCATCTCTCCCTCCTTCGTGATCTGCCGTCATGGTAATTTGCCTAGTTTCCAGGAAGGAGGTAATTCCACTCTGTACACCTGTGGCTGGGAGGATTAGTCAACACCGAGGTCATCAACCTACCATGCAGGTGTCAAGTCAATGAGGTGTGCATACAAAACAGGCTAATTAGTTCTGGTAATTCTCCTCAATTACAAGATCCTCCTTACACTGGGAGGAAAGTACCTTAATGTCTTGTCCAGATTCCACACCTCTCCTGCCACTCTGGGTTTTTAACAACTCACTTCCATATGCAAGCCTATCCTATTCATTGTGAAACTTCTTTTTTCAACTCATCAAAGCTTTGTTCATCTTCACTCCCCAGTTCTAGGGTAAAAGTGTGCTACGGTTTGCCCAAGACAGTTTGTGTTAGTTGTCCTGACGTTATATCTGGCTTAGCTTTTTTTAAATCTGTATTTCAAATGTTTATTAGTTTATTTTTAATTAATTAATTTATGTATTTATTTTTAGATGGAGTTTTGCTCTTGTTGTCCAGGCTGGAGTGCGGTGGCGTGATCTCAGCTCACTGCAACCTCTGCCTCCAGGTTCAAGTGAGTCTCCTGCCTCAGCCTCCCAAGTAGCTGGGATTACAGGCATGCCCCAAGATGTCTGGCTAATTTTGTATTTTTAGTAGAGATGGGGTTTCTCCATGTTGGTCAGGCTGGTCTCGAACTCCCTACCACAGGTGATCTGCCTGCCTCGGCCTCCCAAAGCGCTGGGATTACAGGCGTGAGCCACCGTGCCTGACCAATTTTTTTTTTTTTTTTTTTTTTTTTTTTTTTTTTTTTTTTTTTTTTTTTTTTTTGAGACGGAGTCTCGCTCTGTCGCCCAGGCTGGAGTGCAGTGGCCGGATCTCAGCTCACTGCAAGCTCCGCCTCCCGGGTTCACGACATTCTCCGGCCTCAGCCTCCCGAGTAGCTGGGACTACAGGCGCCCGCCACCTCGCCCGGCTAGTTTTTTGTATTTCTTAATAGAGACGGGGTTTCACCGTGTTAGCCAGGATGGTTTCGATCTCCTGACCTCGTGATCCACCCGTCTCGGCCTCCCAAAGTGCTGGGATTACAGGCTTGAGCCACCGCGCCCGGCCCGATTTTTTTTAACTAGTATTGTTATTAAGCCAGATGGGTTTGATATCACTCCACCTTGTATTTCCAGCTTCTGTTGAAAGTATGTGAAACCCGGCTGGGCGCGGTGGCTCACGCCGGTAATCCCAGCACTTTGGGAGGCTGAGGCAGGTGGATCACCTGAGGTAGGGAGTTCGAGACCATCCTGGCTAACATGGTGAAACCCCGTCTCTACTGAAAATACAAAAAACTAGCCGGGCGTGGTGGCGGGCGTCTGTAGTCCCAGCTACTCCGGAGGCTGAGGCAGGAGAATGGCGTGAACCCGGGAGGCGGAGCTTGCAGTGAGCCAAGATCGTGGCCACTGCACTCCAGCCTGGGTGACACAGTGAGACTCCGTCTCAAAAACACAAAAAAACAAAAAAGGAAGTAGGTGAAACCCATGTTGTGAACAGAGGCCTTACCTTAACATATGATTGAATCTGGAAGGTAACCCTTTTCAGACTCACTGTATTTAACATCTCTCTTTCAAGGATGGCTTGCAAGCACACTTGCTGACAAAACAAAGTGCTTGGAGAAGGACCACCTTCGGACAGCTAATTTATTCTGGTCTTGGGGATAATGGGAGAAATATTTAATGTTCTTGTCCTTGTCAGCTACTTTTTGTACTAGCCAGTTGTGCTGAAGCCCACAGTGATCTCTGAGGTGTATATTGTCAGGGTCATTGGGAAATATGGGAAATTATAGGAAAGATGCATGTGAAACATGGACAGGAGATAGGTGAGCAGTCTCCCATAGAGCATTTAGAAAGTGGTCTGAACACTCTTGCTACAGTGGACTTGTACTCTACTGTACAGTATAAATCCGTAACTGTTTATTTTGAGAAATTCAGTGAGTATTTGCATTGCATTTTGGAGGAATGAGGTTAAAAAATGGCATGTGTAATAAGAAATTAAGTATCAAATTTCTATTTTTCATTAATGTGAATAATGATCTTATAACCTTGCACAAAATATTTGTTGACATCGACCAACCACCGTGGGGACCTTAATGATCTCACTGATTGAATGCAAACCAAAAGACACATGTCTGCTGAGGACGCATCAGCTTCTACTTGAATATTAGTAGGTATTTTAGGATCACTGTGCCCCAAAACAACATTTTAACTTGGGAGATACAGAATGTGCATTTACATATTACCCTGTGAAACGTGAGTTTTCATTGATATCAAATGGTTGTTCTTCTAAATTTATTTTATGAGTGAAAAATGAAAAGATAACTGTTATTACATTGGCTCAATCAAAAGAAGAAATCTGAAAAGATTTTTAAATGATGCCAGTTTGCATTTGCAAATGATGCTTCAAATAGAAAATCAGCTAATTCTAGTAATGATTACTTTCCCCTTCCAGCCAAGTCAAAAAATGAAAATATAGCATTTGGAAATTCATTACGTTGAGAGTGAAACATTTGACATTGTTAATGCTACTGTAAATTCAAGTTGACTCTCTGGTGAACCCAGGTCATTTGTAGGATATCCCACATTTCTTCATGTTGTCATTTAACTTGTTCCTCTGTTCCCTGTATTTCTTGTAAATAGGAGGTTCAGTCTTGACAAGGCTTGATTAGTTCTTATTAAGTATTTTTGTCAAGAAGACCTCAATCTCTTTATTTTATTGGCCAAGAAACAGGCCAAAACAGGAATTTAGAAGCAGGCTTATGTATATGGCATTTGGTTTTGAGTCAGAAGGTCTGAGTTGAAAACAAGCTTTACCCTAACATCTAGACAATTTGCTTTATTACTTTCAAGCTTATTTTCCTCTGTAAAGAGGAAGTGTCGGAACAGATGCTCCCTAGTGTGTTTCTGATTGAAGGTTACATGTCCATTTTCACATAATTAGTTTGGTGAGCTTGGACGTGACAACTCTGATCTACCCTCCCCTAATTCACAGTGCTTTTAACTTTATCATACACACATACACACATATATATAATAAATATATATTTATATATGGTATATATAGTTATAACATATATTTGCATACAGTGTATATTTATATATATGGTGTGTGTATATGTATATATATTTGAGACAGGGTCTTGCTCTGTCACCCTTCAGCCTTAACCCCCTGGGCTCAAAGTGATCCTCCCACCTCAGCCTCCTGAGCAGCTAGAAATACAAATGTGCACCACCACCACACCTGCCTATCTAAAAAAATATTTTTTTGTAGAGATGAGGTCTCACTGTGTTTCCCGGGCTGACTTTTGATTCCCATCAAATACTTTTGACCTTATTGATTCCCATCAAACACTTAGCAATGCTTGTTTGTTTGTTTGTTTTAACTGAGGTATAACACAGTAATATGCACTAATCTAAGTGATAAATTTTTGCATTCGTATACCAGCATGTAATCCACCAGAGATTAAGTTATAGAATACATTAGCAGTGACAGGCTAACCTAGTGGTTTTACTACTACTAAGTTTAGAATGAGTAAGCAGCCCACTGTAGTATGACCTGATATATAAAATGCAAGAAAGATGCAGAGTTCTACCACAGTTTTGAGTTAGAAGTCAGAATAATAGATTTGCTGTACTATTACTGTCTTCGCATGTGCTTTCTGGAGCCATCTATGTAGAAACACCATGACAAAATAGATTTTAATGTTAATCAAACATGTTTTATTACATGCAAATTAAAAAAATATTAAGGCCCCTGTCTTAGCACACTTTATTACTCACCGCCGCCCCCCCCCATCAGAGTCAGTGTCAGGGTTCAACATGCTGTTCTCCTCTCTTGGGTGCTGACCACAGTCACTTTGGGTTTTTTGTTTGTTTGTTTGTTTTGAGATGGAGTCTCACTCTGTGCCCCAGGCTGGACGGCAGTGGTGCCATCTCAGCTCACTGCAACCTCCGCCTCCCTGGTTCAAGCAATTCTCCTGTCTCAGCCCCCTGAGTAGCTGGGATTACAGGCGCCTACCACCACGCCTGTGTAATTTTTGCATGTTTAGTGGAGACAGCGTTTCGCCATGTTGGCCAGGCTGGTCTCGAACTCTTGACCTCAAGTGATTCGCTCACCTCAGCCTCCCAGAGTGCTGAGATTATAGGCATAAGTCACTGGCACCCGGCCTGACCACAGTCACTTTGGATGCAGAAGCAACTAATCCTCCAAATCAGCCAAGTCCATGAGAGACTATGGCTACGAATCATTTCTTTTACAGATTATCTCATGCTTCTTATTTCTGTCCTGCTTTAATACTGTGTAAGAAAAGCAGGTATTTGGTAGTTTAAATCATGTGTGTGCATAATATATTAACCACATCTGAAGTGAATAGACACATCTGGAAATCTAAGGTTTTGGTTCTCTCCACGTTTAGCGAACATAAGTGCACGCCACACACCAAGCTCCCTGCCTTGTTTCAACGTTACAAAATGGCACACAGAATCGTGCTTGGGGTTGAGCCTTGTTTGCCTTTGTTTGAGCCAACAAACTGGGCATTGTCTTTGCACAGTCAGTCAGAGCTGTAAATAGTTGTCAAGAATGTGTAACCAGACATATAATTACCAAGAGTGCCCTTTTTCAGACCCCATTTCAACTAAGTGCATTCCCCTCATTTCTCACATTTGCCAGGCCTGTCAGTTTCTCAAGATTGCAAGCCCAAAGTCTTGAGACCCTCTGTATCTTGGACAGCATCTATTGTGTGGTTGGAATTCAGCAAATGTTGAAAAATAGAGATAATTACTCGTAAAGCAAGTTCAAGGGTTCCTTGGTATAATGCTGAGTATTTATTTCCACTTGTCGAGGGGGAGAATCTTTGACACAGATTCTTTTTTCCTTGAGGAGAGACAGATAGCCTTATACAGGAGAGTGGAACAGATCTGGGCTTCTCTGCAGAGGGTGGTGTGACCTCACTTGAATCTCTCTCAGCAAAATACCAGTGGTTGTAAAGCTGCATCATTCCAGGGCTGTGATCAGAGGAAACAGTGGGCAGGAAAACCCTTTGTTTTCCTAGGAACTGCCTTTTCATCTTCTGGCTTTCCTGCTGCTGTGGTTCTCCATGCTTCTCAGGGACCATTGAACTTACAGCCTAGAGTGGGCAGGCAGTGCAGAGCCCAGGGTTACGTCCTCTGTTCCAGGTCTTCTCTGACAGACCTAGGGTCTTTCTTGGATCCCAGAGAAAGACAGCAGGTGGCTGCCCATAAGGCACGTCTTAAGAAGTGACAATGTTCTAAATTCCCCATGATCTCTCCCTTGAGAACCTGTACTGGAACCTGAAGTCCCCTCACCGTTAAGCTGCTCCTCAGGTCGGGCGCGGTGGCTCATGCCTGTAATCCTAGTACTTTGGGAGGCCATGTCAGGCAGATCACTTGCGGTCAGGAGTTCAAGACCAGCCTGGTCAACATGGCAAAACTTGCTCTCTACTAAAAATACAAAAAAAATTAGCCGGGCATGTTGGTGCATGCCTATGGTCCCCGCTACTCAGAAGGCTGAGGCAGAAGAATCGCTTGAACCTGGCAGGTGGAGGTTGCAGTGAGCCGAGATCGGCCACTGCATTCCAGCCTGGGTGACAGAGTAAGACTGTCTCAAAACAAAAAAAAAAAGAAAAAAAAAAAAACTGAAAAAATAAAACTCCTCCTCTTATAACTTGGCAGAGCCTTTTTGGAGGGAGTTTGACAAAATGTTCTAAGAGCCTAACAAATATTCATAGCCTTTTTGTTTGTTTTTTGTTTTGTTTTGTTTTGTTTCATTTTGTTTTGAGATGGAGTCTTGCTCTGTTACCCAGGCTGGAGTATATATAGTGGCCAATCTTGGCTCACTGCAACCTCCGCCTCTTGGGTTCAAGTGATTCTCCTGCCTCAGCCTCCCGAGTAGCTGGGACTACAGGCATGCACCACCATGCCCAGCTAACTTTTGTAGTTTTAGTGGAGATGGGATTTCACCGTGTTGACCAGGCTGGTCTTGAACTCCTGACCTCAGGTGATCCATCTGCCTTGGTATCCAAAAGTGCTGGGATTACAGGACTGAGCCATCGCGCCCAGCCTCATAGTCTCTGAATCTGCCATTCCCTGTCAAGAATTTGCTTAGGGAAAGTACTAGCATGTGTGGTAATTAAAATAGTGACTGATGAGAAACAACCTAAATACCCAAAATCACAGAAATGGTGAAATAAATTACATTCTAGTCAATTCAGCCATTAAAAATTAGGTTGTAACATGGTGTTTAATGATGTGAGAATGTTAGCAATATATGAAGTCAAAAGAAGCAGGTTACCAAACAGTACAATTTCGATTACATTTATAAATAAATAAATAAACCTAACATACTTAGGAAAAAGAACACAGAAAATGTATTAGATGTTAATGATTGTTAGTAAGGATTGTAGGTGAATTTTATTTTTTACTTTATACTTTTCTGTATTTTCTTCAATGAATATGTTACTTTTGAATTAATTTTTTTTTAAATAATGGGTCTTGCTACATTGTCCAGGCTAGCCTCAAACTCCTGGGCTGAAATATATGCCTGCCTCAGCCTTCTGAATAGCTGGGATTACAGGCGTGAGCCCTCATGCCCAGCAAATATGTGTTATTTTTATAATGAGAAAAAAACTTCATAGAGTTCCCCTTTTATGTTCCTTTATGTCAAGGAACTGGATCTTCCAAGGCTTGGTTAAAATGCATAAGTTGGCCAGGTGTGGTGGTTCATGCCTGCAATCCCAGCACTTTGGGAGGCCAAGGCAGGCAGATCACTTGAGGCCAGGGGTTCAAGACCAGCCTGACTAAATGGTGAAACCCTGTCTCTACTGAAAATACAAGAATTAGCCAGGTATGGTGGTACATGCCTATAATCCCAGCTACTCAGGAGACTGAGACACGAGAATCACTTGAACCCGGGAGATGGAGGTTGCAGTGAGCCAAGATGGTGCCACTGCACTCCAGCCTGGGCAACAGAGTGAGACTCTGTCTCAGGAAAAAAAAAAAAAAAAAAAAAAAAAAAAAAAAAAAAAAAAAAAAAAAAGCATAAGTTACCTGAAACTTAGAGGTCAAAACCATGAGTTGTCCAGATGATCCTGGTTTTTAATCCTAGATTTGCTATTTTCCATAAAGGTGCAATCATAGCCAAGTTACTTAACGTCCCTAAGTCCTGGTTTTCTCCTCCATGAAACAGGGATAATGGAAGAGTTTGTTACACAGAGCAGTGGGAGGATTAAATGAAATAGTGCAGGAAAAGTGCTGTGTAGAGTGGCTGGCACCTGACAAATGGGGACTGCTAGTAATAGTAATAGTAGTGCTGGGAGAACTACCACACTCTGCTGCCAACTATCCATGCCACATCAGTACGAGTAGTTTAATTTCTGTGAGTTTAATTTCTGGCCGCCTTCTTGTAGGACAGACAAGAGGAGTTGGGAGTCCGAGAGTCTGAGGTCCCAGGAGACCCAGAACTGGTGGGCACACTGTCCCCAGATGGTTGGGTCAGCCCTGCCCATGTCCTGTGCACCGAGTGGGGAAAAGAGATATTCTTATCTCCTCGCAAATTCACACAAGGAAAAACTGCCCCACTTTCACTTTTCTGTCGTGTAATGTTCAGAATAGCCAAATACCAGCTGCTGGGAGAACAACACATTCTAATTTCCTGGCTTATAGGTAGTAAAGTTTCATCGTATTGGCATAGCTTTGCCAATTTAAGGAATTTAATTTCCTTAGCTTTTTAAACACACAGCACTCCCAACAAGAAAAATGGAAATAAAAAGGTATAACTGCACAATGGAATACACATACCAATTTGAAGATGTCACTGACATTGTCATAATCACTCATTAAAACACATGCATGCAGGCCAGGCCCGGTGGCTCACCCCTGTAATCCCAGCACTTTGGGAGGCTGAGGCAGGGGATCACCTGAGGTCAGGAGTTCGAGACCAGCCTGGCCAAGATGATGAAACCCTGTCTCTATTAAAAATACAAAAATTGGGCTGGGCGCGGTGGCTCAAGCCTGTAATCCCAGCACTTTGGGAGGCCGAGACGGGCAGATCACGAGGTCAGGAGATCGAGACCATCCTGGCTAACACGATGAAACCCCGTCTCTACTAAAAAATACAAAAAACTAGCCGGACAAGGTGGCAGGCGCCTGTAGTCCCAGCTACTCGGGAGGCTGAGGCAGGAGAATGGCGTGAACCCGGGAGGCAGAGCTTGCAGTGAGCCAAGATCCGGCCACTGCACTCCAGCCTGGGCGACAGAGCAAGACTCCGTTTCAAAAAAAAAAAAACAAAAATACAAAAATTGGCTGGGCGTGGTGGCATGCGCCTGTAGTCCCAGCTACACAGGAAGCTGAGACAGGAGGATCGCTTGAACCTGGGAGGTGGAGGTTGAACTGTGCCGAGATTCTGCCACTGTACTGCAGACTGGGCGACACAGTGAGACTCTGTCTAAAAATAAATAAATAAATAAAAAATAAATGGGTCGGGCGCGGTGGCTCACACCTATAATCCCAGTACTTTGGGAGGCCAAGGCAGGCGGATTACAAGGTCAGGAGATCGAGACCATCCTGGCTAACACGGTGAAATCCCATCTCTACTAAAAATACAAAAAAATTAGCCGGGAGTGGTGGCGGGCGCCTGTAGTCCCAGCTACTCAGGAGGCTGAGGCAGGAGAATGGCATGAACCCGGGAGGCAGAGCTTGCAGTGAGCCGAGATCGCGCCACTGCACTCCAGCCTGGGCGACAGAACAAGACTCTGTCTCAAAAAAAAAAAACAAATAAAATAAAAATAAATAAATAAATGCATATAACAAGAGAAATAAATATTTTTACTTTCAAAGGCATGCAGCAGCAATATAACCATATAACAAGCATTATAAACTCACGCTTGCTTTATCGAAGCCATGCCATAGTTCCTTATTTATATTTTTATGTCAAGCAATTCTGTCAAACTTAGCAAAAGACATGATTCTTCCAAAAAATTAAATAAACATGCTTAGATCTCAATATAAAAAAGAAAATTATTTTAGCACGGCAGTAGAAAAAGTCACCAAAAAAAGTTCAAAGCCAGTAAGACACTATTTTAAAACATTAGCTAATTCAAAAATATCCCCACCAAACTGGACATTACTCAATGCTGAAAAAATACTCCTTTTGGCAAAATCAACTTCTATTTCCATCTATTTCTATCTTAGTTTTCTTCCTTCTTTTTTTCCTATTAGTCTCTTCCCTGTCATCTGTTATATATATGTAAAAAGGTCTAAGAAATGCTTTTACAACCTAATTTTTAAATATTATTATTATTATTATTTAGAGACAGGGTGTCTGTCACCCAGGCTGAGTAGTGACAAAATCATAGCTCACTGCTGCTTCCAACTCCTGGGCTTAGCCTCCTGAGTAGCTGGGACTACAGGTGCAGGCCACTATGCCCAGCTAATTTTTGTTTTACTTTGTGTAGCGACAGGGTCTCGCTATGGTGCTCAGGCTGGTCTTGAACTCCTGGCCTCAAGTGATCCTCCTGCCTCCACCTCCCAAAGTGCTGGGATTACAAGCATGAGCAACCCTGACTGGGCCAAAGATATTCTTTATAGCGATTCACAAACTGTAGTTACTTGTTTTGTTTGTTTGTTTGTTTTTTGAGAGGGAGTCTCATTCTGTTGCCCAGGCTGGAGTGCAGTGACATGATCTTGGCTCACTGCAACCTCCACCTCCCAGGTTCATGCAATTCTCCTGCCTCAGCCTCCCGAGTAACTGGGATTACAGGCACCCGTCACCACGCCCAATTAATTTTTGTATTTTAGTAGAGATGGGGTTTTGCCATGTTGGCCGGGTTGGTCTTGAACTCCTGACCTCGGGCGATCAGCCTGCCTCGGTGGCCTCCCAGAGTGCTAGCATTACAGGCATGAGCCACCACACCTAGCCTTGTAGTTACTTGTTTAAAAGTCAATCTATTTGAAAACTATGGTATACATGAAAGCAACTTGATGGTTAGAAGAGAGTTTTGTCAGATTTATCTTGATAGATTAAAACAGTGCTATGAACTTGGTATGTGCCTAATTACAATAGTCACCCCTTATTCACACTTTCGCTTTCAGTGGTTTCAGGTACCTGTGGTCAACTATGGTCTGAAAATAAGTGACTACTAAACAACAACAATTCTGAGAGAAAGGGAGAGCCATATTCACATAACTTAATGAATATGGTCTCTCCCACATTCAGGTGCAAGAGAGAGTAAGAATAGGGGAGAGGTGCCACACACTTCTAAAGGACCAGATCTTGCAAGAACTCACTATTGTGAAGACAGCACCAAACCATGAGGGATCTGCCCCCATGACCCAAACACAGCATATTATTATACTAGTTCTATTTTTGGTTATTGCTGCTAATCTCTTACTGTGCCTAATTTATACATTAAACTTTATCACAGGTATGTATGTATGGGAAAAAACGTAGTATATATAGGGTTCGCTACTATCTTTGGTTTCAGGTGTTCCCATGTGTCTTAGAACATATCCCCTGGAAATAAAAGGGCGGGGGGGGGGGCGGGGAGACTACTATAAATACATGTTAGACAATGAGAGGGGTGGCTAGAGAGAAAGTGAGGGGTCACAGCAAAAACTACCCAAAGCACCACTTTCCTAAACCACCCATGTACTAAAGTGTGGAAACCATTACATTAGGGTGAAAAAGAATAAGGGTCTTCAACTGCTGCATGAAACATCAAAATTTGCCAGGTGCGGTGGCTCAAGCCTTAAGAGGCTGAGGTGGGTGGATCCCAGCACCTTAAGAGGCTGATGTGGGTGGATCACGAGGTCAGGAGTTTGAGACCAGCCTGGCCAACATGGTAAAACCCCGTCTCTACTAAAAATACAAAAATTAGCGGCGTGGTGGCATGCGCCTGTAGTTCCAGCCACTCTGGAGGCTGAGGCAGGAGAATCGCTTGAACCCAGGAGGTGGAGGTTGCAGTGAGCTGAGATTGCGCCATTGCATGCCAGCCTGGGCAACAGAGTGAGACTCTGTGTCAAAAAAAAAAAAAAAAAAAAATCAAAATTGTTAAAAATAACTGCTGTGGTTTGATTTTTGTCTCCCCCATATCCCCAAAAAGATATGTTAAACTCCTAACCCCCAGAACCTCATAATGTGACCTTATTTGGAAACAGGGTAATTGCAGATATAATTATGGCGGTACCTGCGCCGAATCCCTACAGGTCTGCAGCAACCTCAATTTTTGCCTCCTCAGAAGGAAGAATTTGACGGAGGGGCATAAGGCAGAAGGAGAGAGCGAGGCAAGTTTTAGACCAGGAGTGAGTTTATTAAAAAGCTTTAGCGCAGGAATGAAAGGAAGTAGAGCACACTCGGAAGAGGGCCAAGCTGGCGACTTGAGAGATGAAGTTCGCAGTTTGACCCTTGACTTGGGGTTTTTTGTTCTCTTTTTCAGACGGAGTCTCGCTCTGTTGCCAGGCTGGAGTGCAGTGGCGCAATCTAGGCTCACTGCAACCTCCACCTCCCGGGGTCTAGCGATTTCCCTGCCTCAGCCTCCCGCGTAGCTGGATTACAGGCACGCACCACCACGCCCAGCTAATTTTTTTGGATTTTAGTAGAGACGGGATTTCACCGTGTTGGTCAGGATGGTCTCGATCTCTGTCTGACCTCATGATCTGCCCACTTCGGCCTCCCTAAGTGCTGGGATTATAGGCGTGAGCCACCGCGCCCGGCCTGACCTGGGGTTTTATATGTTGGCATGCCTTGGAGGTCTGGGGTGGAGGTGGAGTTGCCTCCCTTCTTTCCTCATTCTTCCTTTGGGGCGGGCTGCCCGCATGCGCAGTGGCCTGCTAGCACTTGGGAGGGGAGCATGCACAGTGTGTTTACTGGAGTTGCATGCATGCTCGCCTGAGGCATCCTTCCCTTACCAGTCTAGCGTTCCTCCTAGAGGAAGGTCATGTACCAGTTAAACTCTACCATTTTACCTCTTAATGTGCATGATTGAGCCCACTCGCCCAACTCCTGAGATTTTATGGGAAGCTGTTGATCACCAATTTTAGGTGTTTTCTGTTTTGGGAGGTGGCCCTTCCCTGGTGCCTGCTGTGAACAATTATTATTTTAGAGAGACAGTTAACAAAACCGACTGACCATCACTTGATGGTTCCCTGACATTCCTGGTGTGTGTACGTGCGTGTGCACAGGGGCGGGGGTGGGGGTCAAGGTGGAGAAGTAGGGTGGGGTGGGAATCGGGGGAGCCCTCTTCTGCCTTGCTCATATGGGACTAGCTACCTACTGCAACAACGGGTCATACTGGAGTAGGGTGGGCCCTTAATCCAATATGACTGGAGTCCTTGTAAGAAGACAGCCATATGAAGACACAGACACACAGGGTGAGCAGCATGAGATGACAGGCAGAGATGGGAGTGATGCAGCTGCAAGCTGAGGAACAGCACATGCTGGCAACCCCCAGAAGCCAGGAAGAGGCAGGGAAGGACCCCCTTCCAGGCTTCAGAGGGAGCAGGCCCTGCTGACCTCTTAATCTCAGACTCCCAGCCTCCAGGACTGCAAGGCAACACAGTTCTGCTGTTTTAAGCCACGCAGTCTATGGTACTTTGAGTAGCCCTAGGGAATTAATACAATTACTTTATTTCATGTTATTTTAAGTGCTATTTAAGGCCAGGTGCAGGGGCTCACGCCTGTAATCCCAGCGCTTTGGGAGGCTGAGGTGGGCGGATCACCTGAGGTCAGGAGTTCGAGACCAGCCTGGCCAAAATGGTGAAACCCCATCTCTACTGGAAAAAAAAAAAAATCACCCAGGCGTGGTGGTGCGTGCCTGTAATCCCAGCTACTCGGGAAGGCTGAGACAGGAGGATCACTTGAACCAGGGAGGCGGAGGTTGCAGTGGGCTGAGACTGTACCTCTGCACTCCAGCCTGGGTGACAGAGTGGGACTCTGTCTCGAAGAAGAAGAAGAAAAAAAATACACATCTTGAAAGAAAGTAAAAAACAGTTTTGTCAGTGAAAAACTATTAAAATTTCAAGTATTTCTTGCCATTATCTTTCCTCTGAATAGTTTTAAAATTTTACATAGCTGTGACCATAATCTCATACAAATTTTGTAGTGATATTTTCTTTTTTTTTTTTTTTTTGAGACGGGGTCTTGCTCTGTCGCCCAGGCTGGAGTGCAGTGGCGTGATCCCGGCTCACTGCAAGCTCTGCCTCCCGGGTTCATGCCATTCTCCTGCCTCAGCCTTCCGAGTAGCTGGGACTACAGGCGCCTATCACTACGCCCAGCTAATTTTTTGTATTTTTAGTAGAGACAGGGTTTCACCGTGTTAGCCAGGATGGTCTCAATTTCCTGACCTCGTGATCCACCTGCCTAGGCCTCCCAAAGTGCTGGGATCACAGGCGTGAACCAACACGCCCAGCGAATTTTTTGTATTTTTAGTAGAGACGGGGTTTCACCGTGGTCTCAATCTCCTGACCTCATGATCCGCCCGCCTCAGCCTCCCAAAGTGGATATTTTCAATTCGTATTATAACATTCATTCTCTATGTTATTACAAACCTTTCGTAAACATCCTTTAAATTTTTCAGTATAGTCAATGTTGCCTAGATTATTGTTCGGCAGCTTTCTTTTATATTTCTATTTCTTTTATTATAGACGGTCTCTTGGATCTGACTCTTGAAGGAGTTAAAAATGCTTTTGATTACCTTATCAGTTCCCTTAAATGTGCTCTGTGCGAAATAGGACGTAGGCTATTTAATTAAAAAGCAGGCTACAAAATAGACCCTAATAGACTGCTCACACTTAAATAAACTGGAATGGGGTCACAACTCACTCTCAGGTCTATGTGTTAGTATGAGAACGAAGTGTCAGATAATTAATGCATACTTAGCCCCAAGATACCAGGTTGGGTGATGTAACCACTATGACAGGGTAGATTCTGGTAGAACCAAATCAAATCCCAGGTTCCTGGATTCCCTCCCCTGCATCATTTCTATTTCTCTACTCAGGTCATGGCAGTGATTCCAAAAAATGTTTAAAGTTGGCATAGTTTGGATATTTGTCCCGGCCCAAACCTCATGTTGAATTGTAATCCGCAATGCAGGAGGCAGGGCCTGGTGGGAGGTGTTTGGATCATGCGGGGGGATCCCTCATGGCTTGGTGCTGTCTTTGAGATAGTGAGTCATCGTGAGATCTCCTTTTAAAGTGTGTTGTAGGGTTGGGCATGGTGGCTCATGCCTGTAATCCCAGCCCTTTGGGAGGCCGAGGCGGGTGGATTGCTGAGCTCAAAAGTTCGAGACCAGCCTGGGCAACATGGTGAACATGGTGAAACCCTGTCTCTACTTAAAAAAAAAAAAAAATAGGCCGGGCGCGGTGGCTCAAGCCTGTAATCCCAGCACTTTGGAAGGCCGAGACGGGCGGATCACGAGGTCAGGAGATCGAGACCATCCTGGCTAACACGGTGAAACCCCGTCTCTACTAAAAAATACAAAAAACTAGCCGGGCGAGGTGGCGGGCGCCTGTAGTCCCAGCTACTCGGGAGGCTGAGGCAGGAGAATGGCGTAAACCCGGGAGGCGGAGCTTGCAGTGAGCCGAGATCGCGCCACTGCACTCCAGCCTGGGTGACAGAGCCAGACTCCGTCTCAAAAAAAAAAAAAAAAAAAAAAAAAAAAAAAAAAAAAAATTAGCCGAGTGTGATGGCACGCACACCTGTGGTCCCAGCTACTTGGGAGGCTGAGGCAAGAGAGTCACTTGAACCCAGGAGGCAGAGACTGCAGTGAGCCGAGATCGCGCCACTGCACTCCAGCCTGGGTGACAGAGTGAGATTCTGTCTCCAAAATAATAATAATAAATAACAATAATGATAAGATAAACATATGCTGCACCTCTCCCCCACTCTCTTTCTCTTTTGCTCCTGCTTTTTGCCACGTGATGTGCCTGCTTCCACTTCGTTTTCCACCATGAATAAAAGCTCCCTGAGGCCTCCCCAGAAGCCCAGTGACGTCAGCATCATGCTTGCACAGCCTGCAGAACTGTAAGCCAATTAAACCTCCCTAGAAATGACCCAGTCTTGGGTATTTCTTTGCAGCAAAGCAAGAACAGCCTAATACAAAAGTGTTGCTTAGTTTTGAACTCATCAGAAATCTATTTAACAGATATCTCTGCCATGTGATTATGTAAGTCTTGGTTTCAAGTCCACTTTAACTCAGGGTTTTTAAACTTCTCTTAGCAGTGGAAATCTCATCTTAAAAAATATTACAAACATTCCTAATTTATAAACTCTAAAAAAAGCAGAACTTGTGTGGTGGAAGAAGGGAGGGCCAGGCAGTGAGCTTAGCAGTCCTATTTCTAACTCCTCAGACCTCCCCTGAAATATTCAGGAGGACCTGCACCATCTCTAGGGAATCTTAGGGCACTGAGGAACACAGTTTGTACAACAGAACACATATTCTATTTTTCATCCACTCTGCATAGAATGGCTGGACAGAAAGGGACATTATTAGAGGTCTGATTCTTCCTAAACAATGAATAGTTCTGAAAAATAGCTTTAAAAATTTTTCCTAGGTAACTGGTTCTCTCTTCTGAGTGCCTGACTTGTGCTCAGTTCCTGGAAATTTCAAAATGAGTGGTGACATTTATCAATGGCGTATATTGAGGCCATGTCCAGATCATTCCATCTTTAATTCCTCTTGCTCTCTACTGACATCCGGCTTCCTCTGTATCTTCTCTTATCTATATAACTAAAGAGCTAAGCTATGATTCTAAAGATGATGCTTGTGTCACAACTCTCCGCAAGTACTATTTCAAATCTGAATATATATATTCTTACAACCCAGGCAGCAAATAGTGATAAGTTCTAATGCAATAAAAGATGCAATGCTGTGAGAATAAGTAGCCCTTCCTTTTTGTGACTCTGAGTTGCATTTCCAGGAGTTGTAGACTTTTTCTTTCTTTTTTTTTTTTGAGATAGAGTTTCACTTTTGTCACCCAGGCTGGAGTGCAATGGCGTGATCTCAGCTCATTGCAACCTCGACCTCCCGGGTTCAAGCAATTCTCCTGCCTCAGCCTCCCAAGTAGCTGGGATTATAGGTGCCTGCCACCATGCCCGGCTAATTTTTGTCTTTTAAGTAGAGATGGGGTTTCACTATGTTGGCCAGGCTGGTCTCAAACTCCTGACCTCAGGAGATCTGCCCCCTCAGCCTCCCAAAGTGCTGGGGTTATAGGCGTGAGCCACTGTGCCTGGCCCAGACACACTTTCTCATCCAGCTCTTCCCTTCGTCCAACACCTCCCTACTCCTCAACTCCCAAATAACCTCCTGGCGTTGTCTGTAGCCAAGAATTAGGACAAATCCAGGTGACCCACGTCAGTCCTGCTGGTCTCTTCACCCAGTTTTTACTACCTTTTCTAACTAGTTGCCCACAGAATATAGAATGAAGATATGGAAAAGATGAAGATCATTATGTTTATTTAAAAGAGCAAGAAAGACCTCAAAGTCTGTAATTTATAAATATGGCATTTTCACTTCATACTTTATTGTTGGTATGTCACCACTTAATCTTTTGTTATAGGACATATTTTAGAAGGTTTTGAGATTGGAATCACTATAATTGACTGAAAACTGTAAATCAATAGGATGGGTGAGCTTGCAGTATCACTAATGGAGCCTTGTGGTTCATTCATTTTTAAAGGGATCAACTTGATTATGATTGAACCTCCTCTTCAATGAAGGCTCTTATGCATGCTGGCCAGGATCTGATGCATGATGTTCCAACTCATGATTCTATTTCAGTTGTGATACATTAAATGTCTGAGCATAAGAGAGGACCATTGGTCTGGTCAATCCTGAGGATTAGCTGCACAGGTGAGGACACAAATATTTCATTAAGTGTGAACAAAAGTCCTTGATCTCCTTAGCTAGCAGGTCTAGCTCAGCCTTTCCTTGGCAGAGTCCCTGATTCCCTTCACCCAAGCACCTAACAAAACCAGACAAACCTGACAATCACTAACATCTCCATCCAGCTTTGCCCAACTACTTCCTACAATCCCATCTAGATCTCCAAATCTAGGGCTATCTCTGACCCAGTTTTTGAGGCCCTTTGAGGATTTCACAGGTAAAGGACTTTACACTAGTTAATTTAAGCAATCCTGATATATAAAAATTTATATAAATTTATAAAAAGGATAAATTAAGAAACGGTAATTCTCCTTATAAAATGTTTCAAATAGGTCTATAAATAGCAAGTTCCTCTGCATTTAAAATACTATTCTGGGCCCGGTGGGGCGGCTTATGCCTGTAATCCCAGCACTTGAGAAGGCTGATGTGGGTAGCTCACTTGAGCCCAGGAGTTCATGACCAGCCTGGGCAACATAGCAAAACCTTGTCTCTTAAAAAAAATACAAAAATTAGTCAGGTGTGGAGCTGTGCACCTGTAGTTCGGACTACTCAGGAGGCTGAGGTGGGAGGACTACCTGAGCCCGGGAGGTGGAAGCTACGGTGAACCATGATTGTGCCACTGCACTCCAGCCTGGGCGACAGAGACCCTGTCTCAACAAACAAAACAACAAAAAACCCAAACAACAACAACAAGAAAAACACGCTAAAATACTATTATTATTATTTTTTTTAAGATGGGGTCTTGCTTTGTTGCCCAGGCTGGAATGCAGTGGTGCAGGCATAGCTCATTGCTGTCTTGAATTTCTGGGCTCAAAGGATCCTCCTGCCTCAGCCTCCTGAGTAGCTGGGACTACAGGTGTGCACCACTATGCCCAGCTAATTCTAAAAAAATTTTGTGTGTGGCGGGTCTCACCACCTTGCCCGGGTTGTCTGGAACTCCTGGGCTCAAGCAATCCTCCTGCCTGAGCCTCCCAAAGTGTTAGGGTTACAAGCGTGAGCCACCATGCCCAGCTTATTCTGTGCTTTTTTTTTTTTTTTTTTTTTTTTGGAGACGGAGGCTCGCTCTGCCGCCCAGGCTGGAGTGCAGTGGCCAGATCTCAGCTCACTGCAAGCTCCGCCTCCCGGGTTTACGCCATTCTCCTGCCTCAGCCTCCCGAGTAGCTGAGACTACAGGCGCCCGCCACCTCGCCCGGCTAGTTTTTTGTATTTTTTAGTAGAGACGGGGTTTCACCGTGTTAGCCAGGATGGTCTCCATCTCCTGACCTCGTGATCTGCCCGCCTCGGCCTCCCAAAGTGCTAGGATTACAGGCTTGAGCCACCGCGCCCGGCTATTCTGTTTTTTATAAAATGTTCACAAAAATCTTTTCCATGAACACATATACACAGTAAATTTGTTTTTTTAAAACGTTTTCTAGCAAGCGAAGTTCATCTAGCCCAGCTGCCTGCAGAGGTAACCTGCTCACTAACACTCATTAGCTCATCCCATTCTTCACTTGCCCTTCTCTTTGATTTGTGCTTCTGTGATCATCTCCCAAATAAACTGCACCCAAATCCTTGCTTCAGGATCTTTGAGAAACCCAAACTAAGCTAACTTCCTCTTGGCAGACGTGGCAACGTCCATGGCTCTGGTGGCTAGGGTAGGGGATTGGAGCTGCCCTGTCTGCTTCTTCTTTTCCTGCCCTTTGATCTGTTTCTGCATCCCATGCCTTCCATCCTGTTGTGCACTAGAGTAGTTGCTTCCTTTTAATTCAACTGAGGTACTAGTTAAAAAGACTTTGACTCTACCAGTGGTCATAGATGGTCTTTCAAGGGCTGAACCTGGCTGCCAAATCTACAGTACTATCCGTGTACCATTAACAACTTTCATCACTCATGCCACTCTCTTCCATCCTGGCTAAGAGATATGAACCATCATAGGGATGAAGCCAGGGTTGGACAGATCAGTGTCTCAAAGGCTCTCAGAGGACCTTTCAATCCTTTCATCTAATCCTCTAATCTCACATGTTAGAAAACTGAGGGGCAGAGAGGATAAGCATTTGCTCAACAAGTTGTCAACCAGGGAGTAAGAAGTCAGGTCTGCACTCCTCCCTTTTAAGCTTTTTCTGAACCCACCCCACCATTTCTTTGCTTGTTTGCCTCATTACGCTTGCTCACCAATACTTTCATTATTTATTTCTGGTTGACCTAAGTCCTCAATGAGTTATATCTATGCAATCCCCTGCCCTCCTTACCCTGCCCCATTTTGAGGTTGAAAATCTATTTCCCACCACATTCTTCAACAATGTAAAACCTAGGCAATAAGTGATGGACAGGAGGTTGTTGCTGTTCACCTGAGGCTCTTGCATTATTAAGCTCTCTCTGGAATTTGTGCGTGGGTGCGAGAGGGCTGCCAGTTTGGTCCACTGTATCCCAGGAAGATGAGCATTCATAGCTCATGGCCTGCCGAGCTCAGGAGAAGCTTGTCTGCCATCCAAACTCTGGGGAGCCAAGGCTAGGCTGTTTCTCACTTGATCTAATTGATCATCTGGGTTCTGTCTTCAATTGTGACACTGGGTCCCTGCCTCAGCTTTGCTTTCTGGTTCCACCTAACATGTCTCACTTTCTTGCTTTCCTTCTTTCTCTGTCTCCGTCTCTCTTTCTCTTCTGATGGAGTCTCTCTCTGTCACCCAGGCTGGAGCCCAGTGCCATGATCTCGGCTCACTGCAACCTCTGCCTCCCGGGTTCAAGCAATTTTTCTGCCTCAGCCTCCCGAGTAGCTGGGACTACAGGCAGGCACCACCACGCCCGGTTAATTTTTGTATTTTTAGTAGAGACGGAGTTTCTACTAAAAATATTGGCCAGGCTGGTCTCGAACTTCTGACCTCGGGCACCTGCCTGGGCCTCCCAAAGTGCTGGGATTACAGGCGTGAGCCACCGCGCTGGCCAGCCTTCCTTCCTTGCTCTCCCTTTTCTTTCTTCCTTTTTTTTTTTTCTTTTTTCAGAGTCTCACTCCATTGCCCAGGGTGGAGTGCAGTACAGTGCAGTGGTGCAATCTGGCTTCGCTGCAACCTCTACCTTCCGGGTTCAAGCGATTTTCTTGCCTCAGCCTCCCAAGTAGCTGGAACTACAGGCGCGAACCACTGCGCCTGACTAATTTTTGTATTTTTAGTAGAGATGGGGTTTCGCCATGTTGGCCAGGTTGGTCTTGAACTCCTGGGCTCAAGTGTACTAAACACAGCTTATTATGAATTGAGCACTGTGTCCCCTCCCGCAATCCCTCCATTCATTTGTTGAAGCTCGAATCCGTAGTGTGGCTGTGTTTGGAGACAGGGCCTCTAAGGAAGTAATTGAGGTTAAGCAAGGTCTTAAGGGTGGGGCCCTGATGGATAGGATTAGTGCCTCGTAAGAGACACCAGAGAGCTCATTCTCTCTCCTCAAGCATGTACTGAGGAAAGGCCATGTGTAAACATAGTCAGAAGGAGGCTGCCTGCTAGCCAGAAAGAGAACCCTCACCAGAAATCGAGTTGGCCAGAACTTTGATCTTGGACTTGTAGCCTCCAGAACTGCGAGAAAACATTTTCTGTTATTTAAGCCACCCAGGCTATAGTATTTTGTAATGGCAGCCCAAGCTAATACATGGTGTTAATTGAAAACATGGCCCTGATGCCGGGTGCTAGAGTGGAGTTTCAAGCTGGGCATGTGTACACCACTCCTGCATGAAAAGGTAATTGACTTTGGTTTTGGTTTCAAAACTAAATCTTCCTTTCTTGCTACCATTTAGTAATTCCCATCTTTTTCTCTGTTGTGACAGCATCTTCCCAAGTGTGGACATCCTCCCAAGTTCTGAACCACAAACAAATCTTTTACCTTCTTGTCTACACTGCCTTCTGGTATCGTATCAGATGCCAAGCCTTAGAGAATCTACTGTCTCAAGACCTCTTATATTAATACCTCCTGTCACCCCTTATTACCCTGGCATAGGCTCTTGTCTCTTGCTTGTTTTTCTCATTTTCAGTCTTCATCTGGTATGCAGAAGAGGAACGAGAGGCTCAGAAGAAACACATGCAAGGTTGCACAACGGACAAATAACTAGGGTTCAAAGCCAGTTCAATTTTGCCCCAAATCCAGCATACTTTCCACTAGATCTGTTTAGTACTCTTTCCATCTTGCTAAAATCGACACTGTTCTGCTTTGTACTAGTGGTTATTTATGAAGCTGTCTTATGCCCATTATCAGTGTGTAAACTCTTTGAGGGTAGGCTGTCTCGATCTTCCCGATATCCCAGGCAATTGCTAAGCCAGTGCCTTGCACTGTGTAGGCACTTCCAGAATAGGTAATGATTCTAAAGTGGGAGATAACAGGCACAACGGTGATATAGAGGATAGCAGCGTAGGAGAGACACAGATTTAAAGAGAGCCTGTAGGAGAAGGAAGAGATGATTTTGAGTTGGGCTTGAGGTGATGAAGGAATGTGGATAGATGGAGAGGAAGGGGAGGTGAGAGGTGGGCTTCAATGTCATGGGTTTGGAGTTGAACCTGTGGAAGGAGGCTGCTTTGTTGGGGGGCCCTGGCATTTCTGCATCAGGTCTAGTTGTGCATAGTGAGCAAGTTACTTAACTTTTTTAAGTGCTGGTTTTCTAATGTATAAAGTGGGAATAATGGAGTGTCATTTGGAATTAAGAGCAGAATAATGAGATAATACATGTGAAGGACTTAGCACATTATATCATCTATTATTAATAATAAACACTATTAAAATGCTAGCAATAGGCCAGGCATGGTGGCTCATGCCTGTAGTCCAGCACCTTGGGAAGCCAAGGCGGGCGGATCACCTGAGGTCAGGAGTTCAAGACCAGCCTGGCCAACATGGTGAAACCCTGTCTCTACTAAAAATAAAAAATTAGCTGACCATGGTGGCAGGCACCTGTAGTCCCAGCTACTGGGGAGGCTGAGGCAGAAGAATTGCTGGAACCCAGAAGGCAGAGGTTGCAGTGAGCTGAGAGCACTCCACTGCACTCCAGCTTCGGTGACAGTCAGATTCTGTCTCAAAACAAACAAAAAACAATGTTATCAATAGTAAGATAGCCTGAAAGTTCAGATGTGTTTCTGTCTAGTTCTCTGAGTAAATTATTTTATTTACACTTATAGATAATGCCATTGCTGCTGGCAAAAACCAAAATTATCTAAAAGCACCAATACATTCATAGGAATACTTGGTTACTCTAATTTTCCTTATAAATGGATACCAGGAGCCCCTCAATATATTTTACCCTTACCAGGGATTCTCATAGTCAAAAATTTCAGAAACCAAACTGTTGGGAAGCAGGAGAGTGCCATACATATTGTGGGTAGAGCTAACTAACTTGGCTGACTGAATCAGAGATCCGGATTCTGCGAACAGGCTAACCTGGTGAAAATCCCTGCTCAACTTCCAGGCTGGGCTTTTAAGGAATTCGGACATATTCCTTATCTTTCAGTACTTTGCTTTCCTTACCAAAAAGGAGGATAACATTCCTTCAAGGCTGTAAATAGAGTGCTGTGTGTAAAGCACTTGGCACAACGCGTTTGTTTGGGGGAGACACAGTATGTGCATAAGAATTGGTAGACGATGATGGTTATGTTTATGAAAATCCAATCATGAATAGCCGGAGGCCACTGTTGTCAACGAGTGATCCCTGTAACAGTGACGTTAGCTACACTGAGAACTTACACACGCACATTCTCAGGCCCATTGCTGACCTCCTGAAACGGGAACTCGGGAGGCAGGGCCAGGCAATCGGCACTTTGCCTGAAGCACGCACGTTTTGAGAACACCTGTCAGGTAACCGGGAACCACTGAAAGTTTTTGGACGGTGGAGGAATGCGATGTAAATGGCTGTTGATTCACTGGCATTAAAGTGCCTAACTACCGACTGGCTTCCGAGGTTGTCGGAAGAAACCTGTTTGTTGATCCTTAGTGATGTCCAGGTTACAAAACGCGGGTCGGTACTAAGGGCCCCAAACACAGTGCTCACCTACCAAGCGCAGCCGGGAGCGCAGCGCCAGGCAATTACAGGAGCTGTTTTGGATGTGGCCCGGCAGCCCAGCGATGCTCAGCGGATCCCGCAACTACAACCACAACCGTACCACACATTTAGCTTGCAAAAGCAGAGAAAGGAAAAGAAAACCGTGCAAGGAAGCCGGAAACGAGGGACTTCAGGGTCTCCTCTCTAGGAGGTGGGAGAGTGGGGGATGGGGCAAGCGGGGCGAGGAGGGGGCGAGGATCGAGGGAGGCCCCTCCTCCGCGCGGCAACACCCGGTTCGCGTCCCTCTAGAGCCGGGGCGCGGCCGGCGGGACACACCCTTGCCCTGGGAGACACGAGGGTCCCTGTCCTCTTAGCGTCGGTCCAGCTCAGTTTCCTGTCATTTGTTGTTAGCGCGAGGTAGGGGCGTTTCTCCACCTCAGCTCCTCCCCGGGGAAATCCCAGCCCGTTTCCTCCCCGCTCCTGCTGTTTTCGGGAGCGCCGTGCGGGGTCGAGCGCCGGGGCCGCACCCTGGACGCCGGGCGTCGTGTCGGGGCCGCTGCCCGCACTGCCCGCCGGCCCGGCCATTGTTCGGGCCCCACCCCTGATGAATATTCACGCCGCGCGGGCGCCTCGGCCCGCGCCCTCCCCGGCAGGGTAGGGGTGTGAGTGCGTTTCCGCCGGTTTTTCCTGCCTGAGGAGGAAAGGGGGAGCTGTTTTCTCTCTCCTCAGAATATATTTTTGGTGTCCCGTTTCTCCTCCTCCCGCGCCGCCGCCGCCCCCTCCCTCCCCACCTCGCTCCCCGCCTCGCTCCCCGCCTCCGCCTCCGCCTCCCGGGTTATCTTTGTCTCGCTGCCTCGCGCTCACTCGCTCAACTCTCGGCGCCGCCGCGGCCCCACGCTCCGGGCCCGTCCTCAAGGCGCGCGGCGCGGGGCGCGGGCGCCGGGGCCTGAGGCGGCGGGCGACGCCCGGGGGCCTGACGGCCGGCCCCGCGCCATGGTGTGAGCGCCGCCGCCGCCCGCGCACGCTCCGTCCGCCCTCCGCGCGGCCCGGCCGGCCGAGAGCCCCGAGCGGCCCGAGAGCGCAGCCGAGCCCGCCGCCGCCGCCCCCGGCCCCGCGAGGAGAGTCCCGGGCCGGCCCGGCTGCCGCGCGAGGAGCGCCGTCGGCGGCCTGGTCTGCGGCTGAGATACACAGAGCGACAGAGACATTTATTGTTATTTGTTTTTTGGTGGCAAAAAGGGAAAATGGCGAACGACTCCCCTGCAAAAAGTCTGGTGGACATCGATCTCTCCTCCCTGCGGGTGAGTGGGCCCGCGAGCGGGCGCGCGGGGAGCGGGGAGCCGGCAGCCGGCAGCCGGCAGCCGGGGCCGCGCCCTGGTCGGCCGGGCGCTCGGGCGCCGCCGTGGGCAGAGCCGCCGGCGCGGCGGCCCCTTTGTCTGCCTGTGCGGGCTGGTGCGGGGCGGGCGCTACCCTCCGCCGCCCCCACGCCCCGAGCCCGCCGCGCGACCCCCGGGCGCCGGGGGACCGCGCGGGGCGAAACCCACCTCTTTTGTCACCGCCCTTTCTCTCCAACTGCCCTGCTTGATTTATTCATTTTTTGGCTTCTTTTAAATGATAACCCCTCCCCTCCTTCCTCTCCAGGATCCTGCTGGGATTTTTGAGCTGGTGGAAGTGGTTGGAAATGGCACCTATGGACAAGTCTATAAGGTTGGTGTGGGCGCCTTCTTTGTTTCCCGTGGCATGTGGAAACTTCTTGTTGGGGGACGAGGAGAGGGTGATAAACAGGCTGCTGACTGGAGGCCACGCCGCTTGGCCAAAGTTGGGAGAGGGGTTTCGCCTTGCAGTCCCTCTGTTTTTGCACACCGAGTTTATATTCAGACTGGCCTTAAAAGACCTCATTTCCTGGCTTTAAGATAAGGAAATAAGCTACACTCTTAGGCATGCACTTTACTTCAAAAAAATGGAAAAGCATTTTTAAAAAATAAGACAACCTGAATTTTCTCTTTTTTTCCCCCCAAATCTGGCCTCCTGAGTTTGTGTGTAAATTAAAATACCGTGGAGGCGGGCCTTGCCTCTGACGATCCTAAACCACTGCTTTGGCCATCGTGAAAATTGTCATCATGTTTCAGCCTCCACTCAGTGCTTGCCAGTTGCTCAAGGTGGGGAGTTTGGCGTTACCTGGGAATACTTTATAACTGTGGTTGTCATCCTTTCTATTGATGGATACGTATTTTGGGGAAGCAGGGAGGAGTGTGTGTTTGGGCAACAGGAGCAGGAAGAATTACAGTGTGGGGATTATAAAATCTGAATTCCAGGAATAACCTGTTTGACAGCTGTGTAATTGAAACAGAAATGACGGAGAGCGAAGAGAATATAGAGGATGCCCTGGTTTCACACCCACCCAGGTCTTTATCTTTTTTGAAAATTTTAACACCCACCCTCCACCCCAACGATAAATGAAACTAGCAAATCTGGAGACTGAGTCTGCGCTGAGTAGCTGACACCTGATGTGACTAACAGTGTTCATTTTATCCATTGTACAGTCTAGAGATTATGAAAGAGCTGTAGGGAATGGAGGCACAGGCCTTGAAAATTCAGAACGGAATGTTAAATTCTTCCTGTCTTGATTCGTTTCTCATTACTGAACGTTTTCTAAAAGTTTAATCTGCACTGGGGGAGTGTTCTGTTAGAGTCGGTACAAGGTTAGGGAAGCAGGGCTTTGTGGTTCACCGTGAAGAATTGTCATTGTCTCATTAAAAATGGGTGGAGTTGGGGGGGGGTTGGAAGCTGACTGTAGACGTTTTCTTAGGCTAGATTAAGTGTGGATCTTATTGTCTGTCTCTTTTCTGCTTTGTGAGTAGAGTTTATCTATCACTTAAACGCCTCTCCTCAGCCCAAACTTCTAGCCTGGGCAGTGTACTTACTGGACTGTGGTCCGAACTTGGGTCAGTATTCTTAGGTGATCTCAAGTGTATTAGCTTGTGTTTTGTTGGTTAACTCTTGGGGCCGGGGCCAGATTTTTGAATTTGAAAGAGAGCCCTGTTAACTCAGCTTGCCGGGCTCAACTGAATTTGGAAGGCTTTGGAAAATTTTGGAGAAGATTGTGTTGCAATTCGCTGAGTGGTTGGTAACTGGCTAAAGGATACTCTCCCGGGTCTGTTGTTTGTTTAAGCATCAGTCAGTTTTTTTCTAACCCAGTTTTTTCTCGCCAAATCTAAGTGGTGATTGTAGTCTTCCAAGTGAATTAGCCAGAGCTTGTTTTTGACCTGGTTACACAGTAGTTGGATTGTTTGTCTTATTTGGTCAGCATGGATGTTAAGGGCAGAGAAGTAAGCCAGAAGGTAATATAGTCTTTAAACCTTAAGAAAAAGGAAAGAATGAAACCCCAGTTTGTCTTTATTGGTTTTAAGAGGTGGGAGCTGTTTATGGTAAGAGTTTAGTCAAGTTCATTGTTATTTCCCCTCATTGCCTTTTTAGTTCCATTCCCCCAAGCTTTTGAACTAGGTTTGCTGAGCGCTATGTTTGACAAGTATTTGGGATACTGGCATGACACAGCTCTCTGACTACAAAGTCTGTGCAGTTGAGAATTTCTCTAATTATGCAAACCTAAGAAATAAAATCCGTGCAAAAGTTGCCTACAGTCCAGAACAAAATAGTGCCTGAGGTTTTGCTCATAAGCAGTTACATTTTTATATTATGGAAAACTTGAAACATAAAGACTAGAGAGCTCGGTTTATCAGCACATGACTAATCTTGTCTCATCTGTATTCTTCTTCTCCTTTATCTTAATGTAAACCCCAAATGCCATTTCAGTCATAAATACTTGAGAATATTTCTTTTTTACAAAATCACATTGTTGTTATCACACTTGGAAAAATGTCTTACATTTACTGTTAACATTTTCCTGATTGTCTCATACATCAGGAAAATTTTTTTACTCTACGTGTTTTTTTTTTTTTTACTATAACAAGAAGTTCTTTAATGTTTACAAGCAGGTACTGGGAACTTCAGTCTTAGAGGTGGTAAAAATAGCAGAGCATCTCTTTTTTCCTCTTTTTAAGTATTTAATTTCTAGAACCATTTACCATTATGCATAGGAGTTCATTTTGGATTTTTGTTGGATAGGAGTTCATGATTTGCTTGTGGTAGCTTTGGGATTAGATTATTAACGCTCTAGAGTTTGTTTATTGCTGCTAAACATCCTTTAGGATGAATTCGAAAAATTTTTTGTTGCTGAATTGTTACTTATAAAAAGGTCTTTATTTTTAAACATAATTTTAGGTAAAAAAAATCTGGAAGCTGAACAACTTGTGGTCCTAATTTATTTTAGTGTCATTTTCTATTTTTCAGTAGTGCAGAGGTTGCTTATTTTGAGGCAGCTATATATACATGAAGTGAATGAGTGGAAAAGAGAGTTTTCCGAGATTTGATATGTCGTATGAAATAGCTTTTTTTGGGGCGAATGACTCCCCTGCAAAACTGTGCTAATGGTAGACCCCTCATTTATTGAAGAAAGGGAGGGGAGGGGTTTGTGTGTGGCCGTAGGGCTGAGAGTGACCTTTGGGAATGGTAGAAAGGTTAGGGAGTAGTGGGAATTTCAAGGAGATGTTACTTGGACTTCAGGAGAGACAGCCTCTTTAAGCAGTGAGGAGCCACTGAAAGATTTTGTTGGAATTGGGGATCTCTGAGAGTGGGGGACTTGATCCAGTTTTTTGGGGATAACTTCTAATTTTCTGTATCTCTGACAACAGTGGTAAATGGTCTGGTATAGTTGAACAGTATATAACTTCATCTTAAAAGAGGGAGGTGAAAAACAGGGTATATTCTGTTTAGAGAAATTATTTTCACCCTTAGGTTTTCGAGAGAAGGATACTCATAAACTTAAGATTATAAATTTTCTCTTCACAAGTTTACATTCAGAATACCATGTATTTATAAAAGAAGTGTCTGGTACAATCAGTGAGGACAATGATAGTGTGAAAAATTAAAACCAGAAGTAAATCAAGTTTGTTTCCATGTTATTTTGGATTTTATTGTTATTTTGTTTTGAGACAGAGGTTTGCTCTGTTGCCCAGCATGGAGTGCAGTGGCACCATGTCCACTCACTGTAACCTCCGCCTCCTGGGTTCAAGTGATTCTGCTGCCTCAGCCTCCTGAGTAGCTGGGATTACAGGTGCGTGCCATCACGCCCAGCTAATTTTTGTATATAGAGACGGGGTTTCACCATGTTGGCTGGGCTGGTTTTGAACTCCTGGCCTCAAGTGATCTGCGTGCCTCGGCCTCCCAAAATGCTGGGATTGTATACAGGCATGAGCCACTGCACCCGGCCTTATTG